>NC_044329.1:82059824-82074824 GCF_007399415.2 Gopherus evgoodei | reverse complement strand
ACATATTACACTTCGTATGTTTCCTAAACTAATATTCTAAAATTATGGTATCCTTAGAAAAGTAGTCTGAATGTTTTACATGTCATAAAATCAAAGTTTTTTATTCTCTCATCACTCAATAACACTAACATCTCCAGTAGAGATTGTGTATCCCTGTGCTTGACAGCTCTTGGTCCATAGTTGCAAGTAAATCTATGAGTATACACATGTAGTAGCAGAAGGAGAAATTTGTATCAACAGTTGTCCTGTACCTCTGGAACTGGATAGTTTTAGATCTATTTTAATCTCCTTAATAAGTCCTATAGCTATGCAAGTGAGTGAATTTTGATAACTGCTGTGCCTAATTTGTAACAATTACTGTCAACCTTCAGTTAAGAGACTTCATTCCACACTGGTCCAGAAAAGAGTGAATGTATGACTCTTGCACATAATTTTATTCACCTCATATTTCATACTGATTATGTATTGATGACATTGATTCATTTACTCTTTACAGCGCCACTTGCATGGATATTAAATCTTATTGACCACAGATGAATTTTAATTTCAGATAGGTGATAGATTTTTCCATCAGCTCTGATAGTATATTTGACTTTTTCATCATTAACCCAGGCAATCACACAGCACTGAGTTATTGCACTGAAACAAAAAGTGCACACTTCAGTTGGTAATTCTTTATAGATTTACAATAGGAACTTCATTAATGTCTGTAAGGATCACAAAAAATAACATTTTTTCTGCAAACCAGAATTCAGAAGATTAAAAAATAGCTAGGGAGAATGCTAGGCTTCTTATGTATTCTGTAACATACAAAAGAAGAATTTTAAATGACTTTTAGTGGGTAAATTTGTACAGGAAAACATGAACTGGTTTCTAATTTTAACTAGTTTTGTGTTGCATCGCTACATTACTGTAGGCTTGTTTGTCTTTTACTCTGCACAAATGTACTGAATAATTTTAAGTATATTTCCAGTCTCTTAGAAAGTGAACTGTAATTACATCAAAATATGAACACTTATTTACTTAATTTGTCAGAGTAACTGGATTGAATACTGAGTTTTAATTACTTGTTCTGCATAACTATTTAGGAGTGATGAAGAATATGAGGTCTGTTCAAGGAAGTATAAATGCATATAAAGATTTGTAGATCTATACTACTGTGTATTTTAATGAAACAAATCTATAATACAGACTAGCTAGCAATGAATCTGTTAAATGAACAGCTGCAGAGAACCTATTTCAAAATATAGGTAAAACCATTCATCTTTATATATAGTAGTAAAAAGTTTGCCATTCTGAGAAAAGAAGTGCTTTTACCCACTTGCCTTGTGTGGATGTAAAGTTTATTGCAACTTCAAATGGGTGTCTAAAGAGACACTTAATTTTATCAGAGTCTTGCTATGCTTTAGCAAAAGAAAAATGATTTAGTTACAATAATACCAGTAGACACAATGAGGAAAAGAGAAGTAAAACTGGCTTGTGTAGCTTGCAAAATTGCAGCTACTAGGAGCTAAATGCAGAGGAAGCATTTAATAAGAACGGGGCCTCATTATCACTATCACTGGCTATTAACTGCATTGCTACAGTATATGATGAGGCAGAAAGAGGTGTTAAGGAGAAAATTGGAGAAATACTAATTGTGAGATTTCTATCTTATGAATAATTTCTTCATACTCACTTTCACAGGGGGAATTGGGGAGTAACGTGAAGTTTGAAAACTGAAATATATGTCAGGAAATGAGCTGGGGTCTGTCTGACTTCTAGTCTTGGAAACTAAAGAGGAAGGTGCCAAAAAAGTAATGTTTTATGCATTTTAAAGAAACAATATAAGAGTGTACATACTAGAAGTACTTTCCAGAAGGCGATGTTATGGGGCTACTGAATAAAAACATAATTCCAATTTGACAGCATTAGCTGAAATAGATACGATACCCCATATTAAACGTTACAGACCAATCAGTCTTCAGGTTTTTTGCTCTTTCCCTAAAGATTATGAGCAAAGCAGAATATGGCACAGCTATTCATAGCTAACTAGCTATTAGGAGGTTGAGAAGACTTTAATGTGTGAGAGGTTCTTGGTACTGTGACATTTTTGTTTTGCACACCTCTGAAGCCACATTTGACAGCTATGGAGTCAACTTATTACGGTCTGAGTCAATATAGTTCCCAAATGGAAGGCCAGAGTTTATACTAGTGATTGGCACAAGTCTGAGTTAAATAGCCTAATTCTACTTAAAAGGTTGCTTTTCACATAAAAAGTACATGTAGTGATATTGACTCTTCCTGCCTTTCACCTTCTTAAGGTATGTTCAAAGGCTTTTAGCTAGAACTCCTCATTATTTGCTGTGTGTTTTGAAAAAAATTCAAGTATTTAAACTATGTGCTATTTAGAAGCACAATGCAAAGCCCTAGAGTGCCAGGATGTAATGTCCTGGGTGCCACATTATTTAAAGGAGGAGGTGCTGTCCACTGCACAGAACATTTTAGAGTCTGCACCTAATTCACTATTTCTGGCAGTCGTAGTGTGTGGTTTTTGTTGTTGTTGTTGTTGTTTTTTGTACTAGTTCTTGCTTGTTACAGCATTTCCATTTCCCCAAAAGTGGTGTAAGTTTTCCACCCAATGTTTGGAGTGTTCACTTACCTTCCGCTCCTAAACTTTTAAATAAAGTATGAGTTAGATTACATCGTGCTATTTTATTTCTTGGGAAAGGATTTTTTTTTTTTTAAATCTTCGTTTACATATTGCTCAACAATTCCCTTGTAGTTACATAATTGGTGTTGTCTGTGTCCATAGTAGAGGATATTTGATGCTCATTTATTAAATATGCTTGCTGGCTGCTCCCTAATCTTTGTTCTGGACAGACAAATTACCTTTCTCACACTGAGCTTCGGCTCTGGGGAATTAAACCTCCAAGCCTCCTCCACTTTAATTAGCTTGAAAGTGGGGGGTTGCAGTTACTACTAGACCTCAGGCTTTTAGTAACTTAAAGGGTGAAAAGAACTTCCTGGGAAGCTCGAAATGTCATTTAAAAACCATAAAAATCTAATATATATTATTTCATTTTGGTAATTGCCAACAGATTGTATTTGAAGACTGTGGATGATCATTTGTACTTTATCCATGAAAGTTAGATTTCTCTGGAGCTAGGCACTTTTAATTATCACAATTCATTAACACATCAGTGTGGAAGACCATGTTTGACTTCATATATTAAAATGTTTATGTAACATTAACATAGCAGATGAGGAATTTTAAAAGGGGGAAGAGGAGGGGGAAAATCCCCAAATATCTATATTTAGCTCTTGTGCTATGCAGCATATTAACCAAAGCTGCCTTGGGAGGATATTGGCTGTATTTCTTACTTGCTTCACACAATATTTCTACCAATTATAAGATCATATTACTAGCTTCTTCAAAGGACAGGCATACCATTTCATTTCTTTCAATAGGGGCTCAGAAAAACACTTTTTTTTTTCACCGTACCGTTTCCTACCTGAACCTTTTTGAAAGTACACTTACAGTTACCGTCTCTTTGAGTTAAAAACTGCAAGAAATGTTTATTTTAGTTCTTCAGAGTTTGAACATTAGTGGCATGAATGAGTAGGGTAGAAAGCCTTAATCAAGTCACAGTTGGAAAGTGATCTAATAAAAAAGAGATTAGTGAATAAAGAGAAGACACAAGCAGTTATGTTGGGTGTTTCATATCTCAAATTTAGCTTCTTAGCTAAGATGCCCCTTTTTGTATTTCTTACAGGTCTGCTAAAAGGTCAGAGTAATGCAGAATGCGTGCCTTCATCTCAAACTTTGTTCATCACAGATGGATCTCATGTCTCCAGTAGACAAGTCACCTTTGTAGCTAGCATCAGTGCCAGCTTCATGCCATTGCACCTTCTTTATTCTTGATTGCCCTTCCTACATTTATTGGTGTATTAAAATGACTGAATATGAACATTAAGGACTCCATGAACCTGGGCTAATGGGAGACTGTAGAGAAAATGAAAAAAGATCCACCGGAGGACATCTTGGGGGTGGCGGCGGGGGGGCGGGGGAATGTCTAAGGAAGCTAATTAAAAGCAGCATTGGAATCTACTTTCTACCCTCGTTAACAATTAGCAGGGCACTGACCAGAGTTTGTACCCAGTGTTTTACCTTAACAACATTCTATTTGCTCTTTGTATATTTAAGTGTTGTAAGGAAATGTGTTTCAATCAAACTGAACATGAGATAAAGGAAAGATGTGGCTTTTGTGATATTCTATCACAAACACTTTTATTGTATCTCTGTAAAATACAATGTATGTATGCATGTAAGTGTTTTTGTCGTACTGTTGCTACTTCCCATGGCGCGAAAAAAAAAAAGAGGAAAAAAAAGTCAGGCTCATAGAAGCTACTGTGTAGAAATTTTCACCTACTTCTAATTTGCTGAATGAAGAAAAATCTTTTATTTGTGATATTTTCAGAGACATTTGCTCTAGTATGGTGTATTTAAATAATAAAAACTTAAAACAAAAACATTTAATTGACTTTGGGTTTTAAAAGCTTTGCTTTGTTATACTACATTCTAAACGTTATGTAGCAGTTGCTTTAATTGTAAATGACTTTTAAATCTAGTTTTCTTCGTACAGTTTTATGCCAATAAGGAATTTGTCAAACTACTTAACCATGTCACTTTTGGCAGAGGTACAGAGCAATGCTCCAAAACTTTATTGTTCATTAATTCTGATAACAGCAAGCGTATCATTACAGTTCAGCCATGTTGCAATGAATCTTGGTATGTACAAAAGTAACCACGGTCTGTCTTCATCCAGTCCTTCAGAAGGCAACACTATATATTTATAAAAATGTTACAGGAAAAACTCACAACAAAGGGGTATGTGTTCTCTGACACAAATCTTCAACTGGCTAGTCCTATAAGGAGGTATAGTAGTACCTCTCAATCTTGGCTATAGGAGAATAAATCGTACTGAACTGTGGTGGTCTTGAGGGAAGAAAATGCCTTTCCTGGCCTGTTTGGTCTTAAATGTGATTTGTTCTTGATTTTTTTTTTTTTTTCAAGTTTGAAGGAGAAGTAGGATTTCACCTAGTTTTTTCTTGAAATGCTTATTGGATAACTATAGGGCATTCAAAAAAAATATCCCATGCTCTTGCTAGATGTGAAAAAAAAATGTATTATGAACCTATGGACATATGCTGAATGCCTTATACCGGGGAACAATGTTAAGTAGGCCTGGGAGATGCCTCTGCAGCATTGCAACATTGTTAAACATCAGCAAAAGTCACTACTTTTATCATAGGCTAATAAGCTTGAAGTATATAATATTTCTATTCACATTTTTAATCATGCTTTTTTGAAAGGTATTTATTCACCTTTCCTGGTTACAGAGCAGCCATGACACATTAAGTGTTTCTGGTGATGCTGATGTGAGATGTAACTTAAAATCCAGCGTTTTGTGTATCTAAACAACCAACAGCAAGCATCTCTTTGGATTAGAGAAGTTCCAAGGAGTAGGATGCGAAGTCCACTGAATTTCTGCTTTTAATACTTCCATGCTTGGAAAAATAAGACATTTCTTTGGGGGAGGAGAGACTGGTTTACCATATGCTGTCAGGAACAAAAGACAAATGTGTGACTGCATTTAGTGTGTGGTATTAAAAATTCTCTTATAGATAGTTTTCAGGGCTTTATTTTTTTAGAACATAATTACGGATTTTCAAAATGCTTCTAAGCTTTTTTCATCCAGCATTAAATCTTTAGGTAGAGTCCTGCAAATTGTGCTTCATCAATTTCTTTGCAAAGATGCTTTGAGACATACAAATATAGAATTCAAGTATTAGTGAGACTGTAGAAATCTTTTATATTCTATCAATATAAGCGCTCATGGTAGAGTATTTAAACCTAACACGTACAGCTTTTTAATTATCCAATAACCTAGAAGTGCTAAGAAGATGGTTAATAACTTTTAGTAAGTAATGTAGTATGGCATTTAGTAATGTAGAGGTTGAAGTTCATTAAAGGCTTTAAATAAACTATTATATGTCTGGTTTGTAAAGCACAGCTACCTATTTAATAGCAAGCTTTAAAAGCATTTCGTAAGTTTCAGACCTATAAGATTACAAATGTCACTCATGTAGCATAATCCACATGCAAGTGGTGAAGCCTTTGCTTTGATGTGCTAAATTGGAGGAGGACTAATGGAGCTATGAATATACAATAGGACATATTTAAGTAGTATCCTTGGTTTAGGTAAAACACTTTCTTGAAACCAGAGGCATTTCAAACAATAAAATGGGCTTTAATGGGGATGCTAGGCGTGGATAGAAGGCTCCTGGAAACACTTAGATTTGTCCTTACGTGAGAAATAACTTTGTGCTATTTTTTTCCTCTTAAGGAGGTTTACAAGGAAAAACATGTACTTGTTCACCTTTTATCACGTGTTTACTACACTGGTTCTGTGAAATATATGCTGTTTGGTGTTTCTGAAAAGCCATACAAACAGTGTAATTTAGTAAGAGCTCCCACACTTTCAAAGATGAATGCTGTTTTAAAAAATGAAATATTACTAATCTGAAATCATACTGAACTGATAAAATGTTCTGTTTATATTGCATAAATGTCTCAATCATATAAATTGTCACTCTTATTAATGAAACAATTTTGTAAAAAGATTAAACCCTTTTAGGGAGCAATGTTTTTACCTATCCAGCTGTCTAGTTATGAGATTTACTCATCCCAGCAGGCACTGGGACATTAAGCCTTTCCAAACCAAATTCTGTTTGCCACAAGATACTGTCTTTCCAGTCTTTCATGATTTATCTTTAAATATTTAAACAGGTTATGCAGTATCTTATGAAATATAAAATGAGGCTGTCACACCAGAATGAAGCCTCTGAAATTAAGTCACATATTAAGAATATTAACCACATTGAGTTTCTCCCATTTGCCTTATTAGTTAACACTGATAAAATTTGCATCAACTAATTTTAGGTTAATACTAAAAAAAAAATTGCAAATGCCAATATAGTATGAGTTCATATCCCTCACTATTATGATTTAAAAAAAGTTTCAAATTATATTAAACACTCTGCTGTCCAAGAGTTTATATATCAGAGTTTGGCAAACAGCCATATGCCAGTATTCCAAACAGCTCTATTAAGAAAAGGGGGGCAGAAAAGAGAGAGAAAAGTCAATGGATGCCACAATCTTTAATTTTAAGTACTTACCTGCTTTAGTGCCGCATTATCTCTAAGTGGTTGTGTTCTTGCACTGACCTCATTACCAGAAACTATAAAACATGAAGTACTAGATAGCCATTGCTACTGCTTGTTGCTTTGGTTCCAGATGTATGTCTATAGTCAGTCCAGCTAAGCCACAGAAAAGCTTATTGCAATTAAATAGCAATTTGTTTCCATGAAACTGCAAATAAAGTATTACTGAGCAGCCATTTTAGATTGGCAGTGCTTTGAATGCATGTTATACAGTGAGCAGCTCTCATTTTATCTCTAGAGAGTCTGAGCTCTGAATAACAGTGAAGTATAACATGCTCACCTGTGTCCCTTGTCAAGTTGAATCTGAGTCCTCACTGAAGTATTCTGATCTCATTGTGAACATGCTGAGAGCAATGACAAGTCAGGGCTGATCTTTGTAAGTTGCAAGTTCAACTTACAGTACCTAAAGTTTATTCCAATGTTCTGTTCTTGTATAAGCAAGGATGTGTACATTTCCTACAGGGAATGTTTTCAACTTCAGATTAATTCTGTTGAGAATGGACTGCAAGTTGGGGGGAGGGTCAAGCCAATAATGTACTACAGGTCCTGACTTGTTAGAGCTGTGTAAACAGGGCTATTGTATCTCCATAATTGCAACTAATAAAAGGCCACAACAAAATGCAGATTGATTGTGTTATAAGTTTTTAATGAACCCAGAAATGTATCTAGAATGGTCATTATTTGCACACTTCTACAACAGGCAAGGCTGCTTTAAATGACTAAGGCCATGTCTACATCTAAAATTTTGCAGCGCTGGTTGTTACAGCTGTATTAGTACAGCTGTATAGGGCCAGCGCTGCAGAGTGGCCACACTTACAGCAACCAGCGCTGCAAGTGGTGTTAGATGTGGCCACACTGCAGCGCTGTTGGGCGGCTTCAAGGGGGGTTCGGGGAACGCGAGAGCAAACCGGGAAAGGAGACCAGCTTCGCCGCGGTTTGCTCTCGCGTTCCCGGAACCACCCAGCAAACCTCAGGGAAGGAGACCTGCTTGCTCGGGGTTCGGGGAACGTGAGAGCAAGCTGGGGAAGGAGACCAGTTTGATTACCAGAGGCTTCCTCAGGTATGCTGGGATACCTGCTTATTCCACGGAGGTCAAGAAAAGCGCTGGTAAGTGTCTATACTTGATTACCAGCGCTGGATCACCAGCGCCGGATCCTCTACACCCGAGACAAAACGGGAGTACGGCCAGCGCTGCAAACAGGGAGTTGCAGCGCTGGTGGTGCCCTGCAGATGTGTACACCTCCTAAGTTGCAGCGCTGTAACTCCCTCACCAGCGCTGCAACTTTCTGATGTAGACAAGCCCTAAGATACTATCTTTCTTGTCCACACCCTTTCTTCCCTTGCTAGCATTAAACTGTAGTATTCCCAGGAAACCACACAGTCAGATTATCAGAACCTATTAGCAAAGGTACTAAATTCTGGGCTCTATCTACCTACCAATAGGTTTAAAAACGAGATGCAAAGTTTTTGGTACAAATTAAAAACCTTTTTGTAAGACCACCAAAGACAAGTGGACTTTATAGCTATTAATTAAATTTCATAACCATGTGCTAGTGGCAATGATGTCACAACTGCTCTGTGCATCAGATGAGAGCCATTTTATGCTAAGCCACTCTTTTTTTGTTTTGTTTTTTGCTGTCTCAAAAATGTTCCTTGCGGGGTTGAAATTTAGGCCTTGATCCTACATTGTGATCCACATGGGCGGATTAGTGCACCCAGGCAGGCCACCACTGAAACTAATATGACTCTGAATGAGCACAGCAATCCACCTGCATGGACCACAAGGCAGTTCTGCAGTCTTAACCTCTGCCCAGCAGTGAATTCTTGGAAGATGTTAAAAAAAAACTGGTTGAACTGAGTAATAAGTACTGAGTATTTTTTTTCATGTGTGTATCTTAGGTTAGTTTTTAAACATTAGTTTTATCATTAACTCAGTTTAGGTGTGCCTTTGAACTACTAGAGGCAATGTGGGTTAGTGGACACAGGGTCCAAGACTGGCATTCAGCACATGTACCTTCTAGTTTCATCACAGCCACTGACCTGCTGTGGGTATGTCTGCACTGCATCTCGGTGCAAGCTGCCAGCCCATGTTTGAGCGAGCACCCTAAAAATCTCAGCCCAGCTGTTGAGGTTCTGGTGACAGCTTTGGGCTCTGAAGCCCAGCCTGGCTCTAAGCTCTGGTTTCTACCCTGAGTTTCTGCCAGAGCTGCAATGGCCACACTACTATTTTCAGCATGCTAGCGTGAGCCCAGCTAGTGCAGGTCTGTCTACCCAGGCTGGGAGGCTCAGCCTTAGCTGCAGTGTAGACATACCCTGTGTGATCTTGGCCATTTTGTTACACCTTTCTGTGCCCTTGTTTCCACTTCTAACCTTTATGTGTGTCTGTACAGCATCCTGCACAACCAGGCCCTGAGCTCAGTTGGGGCCTGTAAGTGTTACTGTAATACAAATAATAATCTGAAGAAATTTAGTGATTAGAAAGTGCTGTACAGGCCATGTCCAATACCTATTCATTTTTTCTGTTACTGAGACTCCACTAAGGACCCCATCTTTGCAATAATTTAAAAGATGTGAGTTGTCCTGTCAATGGGTTGACTCATGTGAGACAAGTTACTCCTGTGGTTAAATCTCTGTGCGATGTTTCAAATGAGCTCAGCTACCATCTAAGCACCAGAATTAGTGGCGAGATTTTCTAAAGTGCTCAGTACATTGGGTGCTGAGTTGTTTTGTCTGGAACTATGACATTTAAGTTCTTTTGACATCCACCCATTCAAAGACTGGTCTGTCTGGCCCTGACGCCATTTTCAAGTATTAATAACCTTATTTATCTGAGAACCAAATTGCTTACCACATGTCAGGCACTTGTCCTCATTGAGGAATGAGTTCAGGGTGAGTTTGAAAAGTCACAACAACCTTTTCTGAGTTACCTAAAAGTGTAAAAAAAGGATCTTACTCTTACTTTTTGTTTGAGACACTTTTGCCCACCCTCCCCTTAACTCAAAAAATGGTTCAACTCATTTTGTGGAAACATTCCTTCCCAATGTAACATGAGGCTTGATACTAAATGTGAGAAATTTTCAGCCCTGAAGGAACAGTTTTGAGACAGTTATCAAGGAGTGAAAATAGAGCGACAAATGGAATAGCTCTGTCAAACGTGGGGCCCCAAGCCTGCAAATCTGTCCACAAGTAATGTTCAGTAATTGCAGTGAATTAACTGGCCACTACTCACCTACGTAAAAAGTTACTTGTGTGTGTAGGAATGCAGGATAAGGCCCGATGTGTACAGAAGCTATAATGCCTTGCATCCTAGCAGTGTAATAATGAAGGCCCAATCCTATCTGTGCTGTGCCTGCCCTCTGCTGTGAAGGAAGAGGAGGATGGTCAGCAACTCACAGCGGGCACTCAGGACTGTGCAGGATTGGGTTCAAAGCATGCAGCCCAGATGCCTCAGGCGCAGAGGTAGCTAATGATTGTTCCTAATCTGGTTTAAATATCTTTTAAATTAGATTTTGAAATATATTTTTGCCTCTTTGGGGATCTTATAAGAAAGGTTTTTGCTAAAAACTTCCGCAGTTTACCTTTATATCTCATGATGATGATCAGCTACACTGAAATCATGCCAGTTGAGACTAAATTTGGACAGCAAGTCTAATACTCAGTCTTGAAAGACAAGAGATTGCCCTGTGTTTTAAGGAAAACTTGATTGCTTAAGGAAAAATAAATGAACAAGACTGATATTAACTTTACACCCATCTTCAGTTTCTTTGAGAAACAGTGGATAAATGTCCATTAGATAAATGCATTAAAATAAAAAAACTCACCAGCCAGCAACTAATAGTAAATGGAGTGTTACTCTGTCTTAATGTGCTGTAAAACACTCCACTGTTATTGAAAACAAAGGGACACTGAGGTTAAAATTAAAAAAAAAATCTTTAAAAAATAAATAATAGACACACTGAAGTCGAACTATCCCAAAGGAAAGAACTGAGCCATCACACATGTATAACAAACTGGCCACTGTAATACAAACTACTAAAAGACTTCAGGTTCTTACAATAAAGAATATCCTCCAAGTTACTCAACTTAATATATCAAAGCAGTTTTTGACCCTACAGCAATCATTCTGAAGGTGTAGCTGGTATATTTGTGCTTATGTCGTATTTTAAAATGATTATTCTCGCTTAATCAGTCAGTCTTTTAAGATGGCTTGAAAAAATATTACAAATGAGCTACTATTCTTATTTGTTGTTTTAAGAAGGATAGGCACTGAAGTATTCAAATGGAACAGATTATACCTTTAATTACATCCAAGCAGGATGCTGAGCTGATTTTTCTATTTTCCATTTAATTGCTATAGTTCAAAAAGATATTGAAAAATGTTAGATGAATTAGCTAACCGTAGCCTTATGGTGTTGTGTTTACTGAAGATACCAGTACAACAGCAAAAATCTCCAGCAAACCAAAAATGAATTTAAAGGGAAAAATTTTGCTCTCTTTTAAAAACATGTTTCACTAAAACATCATTTTTGACCAGAATATTGTTAGAAAGAGGAAGTTATAAGTGGGCTTTAGTCCCTGCATGAAGCCTTAGCAACTACTGTATTCATTGTTTGTACCGCACCCAGCATGTTAGGGCTCAGAGCCTGATTGGGACCTCTATGAGCTACTGTAATGGGGAGCAAAGCCATGTTAGTTCTCAAAGCTGATACTCAATGTGTATGTTTTTTAATGGACACTTTTGCAGCCCTACAGCCTCTTTTTAGGATGTGCTTGAACTCATATGCTCCTACATACAGAATAATGAAAGCAAACATAATTTATCACTTCTTAAACTAAATATACTGCCATTTCATTTGCATGTGCATGTAAATAGATCACTCACCATAGATATTTAGAATATGTGCTACGCCATTACAGCCAGCGATAAATCCTACACGCTTACTGTATGCGTGTTATTTGCTGCAACATTAAGCTCAGTAAGGATTTTATATGTACTGTGTACCAAAACTAAATATAGTGCAGAATTGATGCACAGCTGTAAACAAAAGCATAACTTCCCTCATCAACACAGTGACGTTGGCAGCTTGTGTGGCAATGCATTTGTAAACAGCTGATGATAAACCACAATTACATTTTTTGTAATGATGTTTTTAAAAAGCGTTCTTTAACGGCTATACAGTATGACACACTACTATAGGAAAGAGGCAGAATGGGGTGTGTTGTGCATTGGTGTTTTGATCGGAAATTGCCCTTGTCCAGCAGTTTTCCAGCAGTGCCATGGATGCAGATGGCGACGACAAAGGCTCACACCATTTAAATGGTATTTTGTGGATTATCTTATTTCATTACTTTCAATAGGGCTAAGTCTGTGCTACCCATTCGTCGTGCAGCTACTGTGCAAAGTACAGCTCAAGCTGTGGCCTTAAATACTCAAAGCTTATGCAAGACCATGACACAAGTAGGTTTTAGCCATTGAGATGTTGGCAGGTCTGAAAAGGGGATATGTTACAGCCTTGCCAACACTTCACAGGTAATGTGGGGAGATCCTGTGTGTAATTAAAATAGCAGGAGCATGAGTAGGATACAACTTTCATTGAAGTGCAGGGAAAAGACACATTGGGCCAGATGTATTAATCCTGTAATAACTTGAAATATAATCAGTACATGGCTGCAGGGATGGGGTGGTAGGAAGGGAGGCATCAGGTTTAAGTTTACAGGCTTTCCCAGTTCATTAAAAAGTGAATCAATCAAGCAGACAAACTGGCTTGATTTCCAAAGGGCCAGGAATTTTAAATGGGGTTTTGGATATTCTAAACCTTGCAGATGGTCCTGTCTTCACCTAGAGGGTGGTGTAACTCAGCAGCCATCTATTTGTGTAGGTGATTGTTTCACCCTGCTGGAGCTACTAAAATACAAAGCGAGAGAAAGTGATTCTGGTTGATTTTGAACACTAAAAAGGTTGGCAGAGGCAGTGCCGAGGGCCATATATAGGTAATACAAATACACGTTTTTTTAAAAAGTTTTGTTTTATGTTTTCTAGAGTGGTGATTTTTGCCAGGAGGCAGATGGGCAGAATGACTCTGCCTACAGGACCACTGACATGGTAATTAGCTCATTACTGTTAATTTTTGCTAGTCTGGCCAGATGAGCGACATATTTTCAAAATGGAAAAAAACTAAAAAATTGGAAATAATATATCTGGAGCTGGCAGTTCCTGAGTCCCTTTGATGAATATGGTGCTTGTCTACAGAACAAGGAACATCCTCAGTTAGCTTACTCACACCCGCAGGCATTCAGAGGTTTAGGACAGCATGCCCTAATATTTAAAAAGGATTCATTACTTTTTAATTACTGCTCAGTACAGTCCATAAAGTGTACACTAAGACACAGTCAGAACCCATATTTATTCAAAATGTTGTGCTATGATTGCTCTACAGTAGATGGAGGGTTGTTTAATCAATGGGTTGAAGTGCCCATGAGAAATAATATTACAAAGTTGCAATCACACAGTCAACTAGGAGCACTGATATAAAATTATTTGCTCCTGTCTACATTGATATGACTATTATAACCATGCGTAAGGTCTGATGTTCATATTTAAAGTGGACGAAAGCTGGGCAATTTCAGCCTAAAACTTAGAAGCTGGTGATTTCAATGTGATCTGACAGTTCTTTAGCTGGGCATTATATCCCTTTCTGGATATTCTTCCCATAATGAGAGTCTATATACTCCTCAGCCCTCTTTAACTACTGACAAGGTACCGCACAGCATATTATTGTGTTCACTGGGGACCAGATTCTGCCACCATTATACATGTTGAGGAGTGGAAGTAGTACCTTATGCTGTGAGTTGTCCCACTGAGTTCAGTAGGTTTACTCTTGGGGTCAGGTACTATAAAACAGAGAATAAGGGCAGCAGAGTTGGGGCCTAGCTTTTCTGGTGTGCTTGCTCTTTAAAAAAGTGTTTAAATCTACCAAAATATTTATAGCAACTTCAGCCATAAAGACGAAAATATAGTATTATTTATTAGCACTTCTTTTCCATTTTCTTCAAGGCAAAACTTTGGCTAGAAAATGTGTTAATCCCACTCACCCATATTACTTTAGACTAGCAAAAGCCATTTTGGAATCTACTTATCCAGCTCCATGAACTCCTTTGGTAGAAGATCTGCTTTATATACTCATCTATACACAAAAAGTACATTAAACTGCTATTAGAGAGCCTGTTTAAACTCTAATAAACAAACAAAATCCCCACAGAAATTAAGGCTGAAATTTAATCTGGTTGACGCCAATTCTTTTTCCTGTGTTCTGAAGGGTTTTCCAGCCAATATCCTATCGGCTGCAATTCGTGGCCACAAGCTAGTAGACAGGATGTTTTGCTTTTAACTTTGAATTTCTTGGCTTGTGTTGATTTCAACTAGAGCCTTAAACTTACTGTTGTTCTGTTTGTAAACTTCCTATTCTTTTTTTTAAATGTCCTTTACCCCACCTCTCTAGGTCCTGGCTACTCTGGGGAAATTTTCTAACTGGTTTTAAAACTGGTTCAGCTAACACTTTAAAAACAGTGAGCACTGTAGCACTGGCCTCATTTGGGGCAGTTTAAAGTGGCCTGTTCTGTTTGTGCTGAATCAGTTCCAGTACAGTAAAAATGGGGCTGTCTGCCGTAAGCCACAGAAAACCAGCTATACACATGACTCTGGCTGCTTTAAAGACCAGTATAACTGAACCTGTT
>NC_044329.1:81927324-82054824 GCF_007399415.2 Gopherus evgoodei | reverse complement strand
CCTAAGCCAGGTCAGCTGCTATGGTACCTAACTCCAGGAGAAGATTCAGAGCTGAGAATCATGAGCAGAGAGAAGTGCGCATCTCTGACCTGTCAGCCAGATACAGCAGATCAACTGCTCCGACATCTAAGCCCTCTGCTCTCCCTGCCCCACACTTTAACATTTCACTCCTGGCTAGCTTAGGCCACTCCCTGTTACACTGGTTGACTTTTAAAAAAATCCCTCTGATAGGCACCTAATGCTCCCCATGCATTGAAGCAGGAGCCTAGGTGCCTAGCTTTGGGCTGAAAATGTCACAGCAGGGCAGACTGCTAAGTACCTTTAAGGATTTCTGCCAGAGTTTCTAAATATTGATTTACAGAGAGTCCTTCATGGATTATTAGGATCAAATTATGAGTTTTATAATCTCCCTTTGGACTGGCTCAATAGACTAGAAACAGTGCATTGTGCTGCTGTGCAATGATCCAAGTTTGGGTGCCAAGCCCACTTCCTCACACCCTGAGGGGCGCCATCCTGTCCCATGCAGAGGAAGTATTGAAGGCTCTGAAGGCAGCTGAGTCGATTCCTCTTTGGCCAAACCTAAGATAGGGATTCTGGACCTCATTTTGAGGGACGTTGATCACGAGTAGTTCCACAGGATATGGGTCCTTTGAAAGAGACTAAAATAGGGGAAAGAAGTGAGTTGCCTCAGTCAGAAAACAGAGACAAACCCCCTCCTCAGAGTTCCCTCACTCAGTATGTATTTATAGCATCTACTTTATAAAAACTTTCTACAGGTAGTGTTTTAACTTACTCAGATACATTGTTACAGTCTGCTAATTATGTTAATTCTCTAGCATGTCTCTAAAGGAGTATTTTCTCTTTTGCATGCTATCTAGCTAGGGTCTTATTCCTTGCTCGTCACCTCCGTAGCTGAACACCTTGTTCAGTGCATGATATTGCATACCATATATGCTTTGACAAAGCAACCCACTGAGTTCAGTTAATTCACTATGGAAGTCGGATCAGCTCAAACTAGTTCAGAAAGTAGAGCAGTTCAAATGCACTGCAATAGCCATTCATCTTTGTCAGTTATTTTATTGTTGTCACAATTGTAAGCCTATTTAAACATGGGTTTTTAGTGAGTTAATTGATAAAAGATTCTGTAAACGACGTCAGTTACCGTAAGGTCTTTGGAGCAAGTCATTAATGAACATGCGGTGGTACATATTTTTAGTCACATACTTCAGTCTCTGTTCTTGGGTTAAAAAAAAATAGCATGTCTTAAAAACATTCACTTTGCATTTCAAGCTAGGAAATCTTTGCTATGTTCCATCTGACTTATAGCTCATGAAAAGCTACTGTGGTGAAAAACCAATTGTTGGGTACATATCACATAGAAGGCTTAGTCTCTGTGCAATATTCTGCCATCCTTCTGCTGGTAGACTGTCTAGTGAAGTTAATGGTAGTTTTGCAAACAAATATGATGGCAGGATTCAGGCCTCTTGTCTCAATAGATAGAACTGCTATTCGTAGCAACACATGTGGCATCCATGGGAGTGGTACATGGCTATCTCAGAAGAGAATTTGGGCCTGTACAGACAGAATACTCTCTCTATACTTGGGCCTGTCTTTGAGACACTAAGAAGGTGCTATGAATCAGTCTGGACTACCGTGCTACGCAAATTACTCATGGCCTTGACATTTGGGAACTTTATAAAAACGTTAGGCAATATTTGACATGATGCAAATAGATATTTCCATAAAGTATATTTGACTGTATTCATGGGCTGTATTCTTTCCCTGATTTGGATACCTCCATTTCCAGCAGCTGTTAAATCCTGACAAGAGGTTTTTATTTTTGCCATCTATTATTCCAAACAAGATGCAATGGATCAGTTCTGTTACATTTCATCCTGTGAAGAGAGAGAAGGAAATTGCCTGAAAATCATCTACACTTCAACATTCAGCTGATATTTGTGGAGATAAAAACTTGCTGTTTTTAATAGAGTGGTCTGGATTACTTCTTGCAACAGTAAACTTTGAAAGTTTGAAAGTCTTATTGTGACATTGTTTTCAAAGTCAAATAAGGATTATTGGCAAGAATGCCCCTCCTCAAATGGCTCTTCTCTAATAACCTTATCCCCCCCATGTTATTTTTGACATTGCAGCATATGATTAATCTATTATAGCTTATCTCACAAATCTGCTACAAAACAACAGCGGATGTGATTTGCTCAGGATGTGCCACACTGGAGATTGCACCTCACAGTGAAATGTTTAGCAACTACTGCCTAGTGTAAAATTAAAATTGGGGTGCGCCCATGATATGTGAGGAAAATTCTTTGCAAGCCCTTTATGCAAGGCCTGGTAAACCCGGCACAGGGCTGAGGGGTCAGGGAAATTAAATGCTATTGGTTATTTTGTCACTATCATACTCTGTGAAACTGAGCAAATCACTCAGGCCTTTTTCCAAAGAGGTTTCTGATGTTATGTGGCTCAGTTTTGGGTGTCCCGCTGTAGACACCCTTGGCCTGATTTTCAAAGGTGCTAATCACTCATAATTCCAGTTGAAAAACCAGGCCAAAGATGCTTCAAGTTGGGCATCCAGAAATTGAGCCACTCGAAATCAGTGGCCTCTATCGAAGCTGGAGCTGTTACTCTGCGTATCTCATTTAAATCAGCTATAAAGTGGGAATAAGGAAGTTTACCCACTTTTATGGCCAGTAGTGCGAGATCAAGGATGTACGATGTTACAGAAGTGCGAAGTGTTATTATTTGTGGGAAATGCTCAATGTATGGTAAAAAAATTAAACTGGTGGAATACAGAAACAGCTGATTGTATTGCTGCTTCTTAACGTTCACCTTGGCTTCAGAGGGAAAGGGATGTCTGAGTGAGTGTTTCTGAAAAATTTATTGCACCTGAAATGTTCGGTATCAAGAACTGTGTGTTTATAGATTCCAATTTATAAAAGGGCAAGTATATTTTCTGGCATTGGTTTTCTGTTGTACAAAGTCACCAATCTCAGCTACCAAAGGCTCACAAAGCAAGATGAGGGCGAAATAACAGGCAGCATTTTCTGGGGAAGCTGATAGTATTGTTGTGGCTAAATAAGGCCATTTGCCTTTTCTGTCCTTTCAGGAATCACCGAGCAATAGAGATCCGATAACAAGGTTTTCTCTCTCACAACTGACCTTAACCAAATACTAAAGAGAGCTCACCAGCTCAAAGCAGAGACTCAGAAAATGCTCGGCAGGTTTAAGCATGATTATAAAGACTTGCTAGCACCCTTTTTTCAGTTCTAAACTCCATTCCTCTCCTTGTATAGCTGTTATATGCCACTGTTTACTAGCTTCCACTGGGTGCTTGTGGTGTAATCTTTGCTGTGCTGTCTGACCTCCAGGGGCTTCACCTGCTAGGCCAGGCTGACTGTTCAGAGCTCACATTGAACCAATGCCACCATCATAGTAACGTGGCTTGCGGCTCTCCCTGCCAATGTACCTCAAGTCTGAGCAGTAGGGACCATCTCTGTGGATAGTTGAAGCTTAAGATTCCTTCAGTCCTTAGCCTCTTCACTAGAGCTTCCAACAAGGATCTCAGTAATGGTGGTGGTTGTGGGGTAGACTCTTGGAACTGGACTGAGATCACCAATTCATTTCACATAAGCCACTAAGCAGTTGTCAGATGCTAATAGTTTTCCTGGGCCTGATTCAGACAGTTAAGGCATCAAGTCTCCTGTATGTAGCTTTTACTACAGGTCATCAAAACACAGTTTCCATTTTCAGAACACCTGGATTCTAGCATGAATACTAGGTTTAGGTTTTGGGGTGGGTTTTTTCTGAAGGGCGGAGACAACTTTTTGTTTTACCTAATAAGGCCTTTGACTCAAACTAGCCAGGACAGTACTGAAAAACCAAACTTGTGTACGTCACTTAGGAAGGTACAGCAGCACAAGAAAGGTGAGCAAAGCCAGAGAAATGTGGACTCTGCTATTGACCACAAAGTCTGATGAACTTAAACCTAAACAACTCCTTCCCATGCTCCAGGCATGGTCTCCCAGGGCTCAGTATTGGTTTTGGTAGGGTGACCAGATGTCCTGTTTTTATAGGGACAGTCCCAGTTTTGGGGACTTTTTTTGTAATAGGTACCTATTACCCCCCACCCCCATCCTGTTTTTCACAGTTGCTATCAGGTCACCCTAGGTTTTGGTCCTCCCTGTACAGTCACCAGGCTTTATCCTCTCTTAGAATAACACTGGAGGAAAGTCTTCACTACCCATATCCTGCAAATGGGCTCCTCTGGGTTTTTTCTTTCAGTTTGTGGTAAAAACAGTATCCCTGTGTCTTGACCTAAACATCAAACCAAACTCGCCATTTTGGTGTTTTGCACAAATGGTTAGGGTAAGATCCCATTTTTCCCCAAACCAGTCTCTAAACCCTCGCACATATATTCTCTGGTTCTCTGGCTGTAGTTCCTTCTGTCACCAGGCTAAACCGGTACATTAATGTTGGTGCTTAAAGAATGAGTTATGACATGATGGTTTAGAACTGAGGAGATCTGGGGTTTGTTTACCTCACCCACCATGTCTCTCTAGTATCCTGGGACCGACATGGTGACAACCGTACTGCATGCAGTAGGTCAGTCACAGAGCCAGGCATTGCCCTGAGAGGGTGATATCTAGTCCAAATGTTTAAACTCACATTTTACCTTTTGTTTCATTTTTGTTGTCATAAATGTCACTCCTTTGAATATATGCTAAGATGATGATGTAACGTCTACAATTTACAGTGGAATATGTTATTTTCTAGATGCACTGCTTGAAATCAGGTGTGTGTGTCTGTGTGTGTGGGGTTTCTTCCAGACTCCATGTTTTTTTTCACAAGAGAATTAGTGCTCATGGAGAGAGGGGAGGTGGAGGAACCTATAATTTATTAGTGTGGAACACTCACTGGCTGTCTATTTTTAAAGGTGACAATTACAGCATGTTAAGCTGTCTGCACTTAGGACATAATAAATGATGTTGCAGTAATAACAACAGGGTTCAGCCATAACAAACCTGCCAAAAGTTCCATAAATAAGGCCTCACCCATTTAATCACTAATTATTATTTGAATGCTGATTCTTCAGATTACTGAAATGAGCTGCCTTAAAAATATGAGCTATGTTAACCTAGGGCAATGTTAAAACATGTCCAAGTGTAACATACTAGTTTATTGTGAAGCAATCCGTTTGTTTTTATAACAAAATTAGAACAGGAAAAATAAACCCTATATAGGGAAATAAGCCATATGAAACAAGTCTTTTTGAAACTCTTGCCTGAAATCATAGCCTGCATACTGAATTAGGTGAGCAAAGCAGCAGGTCATCATTAATGAGTAGGACCATAGTTGTGATTATGCCCTTATAACATGATCGACTTGCAAGATGTCTGGGCTGAAAGAAATTATAGAACCCGCGGAGAAAAGACACCAAAGGTAAAGTGCCTAAAGACTCAGTATAAGGGAGGCTTCCATTTTTTTGGTACGCAACTGATTAAACCACAGAGTTACTTAAGACTAGCCTCATCTAACTTTTCGAGAAATTAAAATCTTTCCAGGTTAATTATTTTGTATTTTTGAGGGTTTTATATATATCTAGTCAAGTGACTGGACAAAGCAGTGTTAAAAATTCAACCGCACTAATTACTAGCCGAGCAGTATAAAAACCTCTGAATAAATGTCAGTCTAGGAGATAAGCTCTTATCTTAATCTAATGACTCCACAGACTTAATTTGTCAGGCCAGCCTAGTTGATGAAAAACAGGTTTCTATTCTCCAGTGTTAGTAGCAACATCTTTCCAAATCTTTGAAGTTGGATAGTAATACCATCAGTGTCATCCTGCAAAAATCTTGTGACCAAGCCAATTTAATTCCTATTGTCCTGTTACACTAATTAAACCTGTTTTACCCCCATTGGTCTGAGATAGCTGAACACAAAGCCAATTTATTTTTAGATTTGTTACATTCTGGGCTAATCACGCTTACCCATTTTTTTTTCTCAACAATGTGTTAATATTTGTGGATCTCCTCTGGTATTAGAAAGCCAGGATTTTTAAAGAAGGCCTATCAAGAAAGTATCGTGATAGACCAAGATAATGTCTGTGGTTTAGAGCAAAAAACTCACCTGTGGGAGTGGAATTATTCTGAACTCAGGCAATGCATTTGAGTTTAAATGATGATTTTTGTCCTATAGAACGTCTTTCATAAAGGACTATTTGACATTCGTAGAGCTAAACACAACATGGGTATGGGCTATTCAGACACAGTGGATTAACAAACACAAGGAATTTGGCTACAATTAATAATTCCAGTTCATTACCCTCCCACTCTTCAGCCAACTACTCTCACATGGACCTAGCAATTATTTTGTTGCAGAGTACGCCATTACAAAGGATGGCAAGTATCAGAGGGGTAGCCATGTTAGTCTGGATCTGCAAAAGCAGCATAGAGTCTTGTGGCACCTTATGGACCAACAGATGTATTGGTGCATGAGCTTTCATGGGTATTCACCCACGAAAGCTCGTGCTCCAATACGTCTGTTAGTCTATAAGGTGCCACAGGACTTATTACAAAGGATGTTGTCTATGTAAGGGTAAATACCCCAATACTTGACTTAGGATAATATTGGGCTTTGAGGAGGGTTTTTTTTTTTGGTGGTGAGTTTTATTTAGATCAGATTCAGGAATATTTTAAGTTAGAAAACCTGAATGGAAATTACAGGGTTAAAATGTGATCCATGGACATCAAGGTGTCATAAACAGATAGCTAAGGGTTAATTTCTCTTTCACCTATAAAGGGTTAACAAACAGTGTCCTGCAAATACCTGACCAGAGGACCAATCAGGAGACAAGATACTTTCAAATCTCATGGAGGGAAGCCTTTGTTAGTGGGTTTTGGGTTTGGCTTTGTTCTCTCTGGGTCCTGGACGGGACTAGAGGTGCAACCAGGTTTCTGCCAATCTCCCTGCTACAGTCTCATATCTATTCAGAATTGTGAGTAAGAAAAGGCGGTCATAGTCTTTTAATTTGTTTTTTTGTTTCATTTGCATATGTGTACTTGCTGGAAGTAGCTTAAATTGTGTTTCTGCTGGAGAAAGTTTCTTTCTATTGTTTATAAGTTAAAAGACCCTGTAACAGTTTACCATCTAAAGTGCAGAGATAAACCTTTTACTTTTTTCTTTCTTTTTTATTAAAAGTTTTGCTTTTTAAGACCTGTTTGATTTTTTTTCGCGTAGTTAAGCTTCAAGGGAATTGTGTCTGTACTCACCAGAAAATTGGTGGGGAGAAGGGAAGGATAAATTTTCTCTTTGTGTTATATTCATGCAGCTTGTATTGCCTCTGGGTCAGGGGGAAGGTAACACTCCTCTCGGTGTGGTGATTCAAGAAGTTGAATCAGGCGATCTCCTAGTGTTCCCAGGGCGGGAAGGAGCTGGGAGGAAGAAGAGAGGGGGAAGGGAATGGTTTATTCCCCTTTGTTGTGAGACTCAGGGAATCTGGGTCTTGGGGTCCCCAGGGAATGTTTTGGGGGGACCAGAGGGTATCAGGTCCTGGAAAATTCCTGATTGGTGGCAGCATATCAGACCTAAGCTGGTAATTAAGCTTAGGGAAACTCATGTTAGTACCCATATTTTGGACGCTAAGGTCCAGAATTGGGAATTATACTACGACACAGGGCAAAGACATCAGCAATGGAATCCCCTAAGTAACAAGAGGAAATGACCATTTTTAACATATAGGGCCTGGTGCACTGGTTGTATGGCAGCATAATGCCATTGACTTCAGTGGAATTACACTGGCATAAAACCAGTGTAATGGAGTGGCGAATCAACCACATATTTTTTTAAAGGGTGTAACTTCAGAATTATTAAGCCATAGCAGTCTCATGTCGGAGCATCCAAAGCCAGCCACTGGTTGGTTAGAAAGCTCTGGTGGTGCATAGAAAGCTTGCCTTTGCGCTGTGCATGTGCAGAACTGAGTGTTTTCTGATTCACAGTTCAGACACATTTCACTTCCCAAATAAGGTCACTTTTCTGGGTGTTCTAGTAGTCAGTCAGTCTGTTTGATCAGCCCTACTACCCTCCATTATCAGATTTTTTTTTTTACAGTGATGCTGACACCCGCCTGTCTGCCACCTGCAGTGAAAAACCTGCCTCATCTCATACACAAATCACCCTCATAGAACAATAGCTTATTGGGGTTATGCTGTACTACAAACCCCTAGGGTGTCAGTAGCATGTCTGGCCTACCACGTCTCAGAGGCAAGCACTGTAGATGTTTCAGCTGCTAGGGTTTGTAGGTGCCCACCTTGGTGCATCCCAGGTACCACTCAGGCACATGATGGAAAGGGAAAGGTTATAAATACCCTAGGTACAGAGCCTTATATAATTATGGTTCAAAGTGAGCAATAGTGGTTCTGGACTGGATTCCTGGGGCCAGGAAAAGTCGGGGCACTTCAGGCTGAGCGCCCGGGGTTCTTTCTCCAGTCCCGTCTCTGCTCAAGCAAATAAGCATTTGTGAGTTTCCAAGGCAGGCTCTATTGATGACTCTCATTGGGGCCTCTTCCCTTTTCACTGGTTTCCTGCCCATAAGTTCCACACAGACCTGCACCCAGCTGTAAAAATCCAGCAGTCACAGTTGGTTCCACATGTGGCTTTGTCCACAGTTCTGGGGGCCTCTCTCCAGCCCCTACTACTATAGAGCTTCCACTCCCAAAAAAGAGCTAAGCCAGGCACAGTTTGGTTCAGGACCTTTCCCTACTTGGCCACAGGAAAGGGAATTGCAACAGGGTAGGGGCTGATGGGAAACATTTTCCCTGTTTAGCCAAGAGGACAGGGATGTATAATTGGGATGTGGCTGAGGGAAGTTGAAGTCCCCTGCTTTGCAGAGCCATCACATCTGCCTCATCTCATACACAAATAATTCTCAAAAAATGATAGCATTAACAGGACTGCTGGGGAACCAGATGGCCAGTTGGTCCATGTTTTAATCTCTGATTGATAGCTCTGTATTTTCTCTAGATTGGGGCTCATCAAGCTGGGCTGGAAGATATCAAATGATTTTGATATCTTGTTTGGAAGTTAGTTACATCCCTTAGCTGCTCTTTAAACTCAATAAGAAAGTTGCTCTGGTAGAGGCAAGATTACCATAAAGGGAGCTGGAGGCAGGTATGACAGTCTTGCATTTGTGAAAATTTTTAGAAAGGAAGAGCTTTGTAGCTGAACATCTGGTGTTTGTAAGGCAACAAATACTGCACTGAAGGATAATATAGAAGACTCTGAGATAGATAATCAGGTTCTTCTCATCTCAGAATCCAGTACATTATTTATTTAATGTTTGTAATATGCCCATTCCCCATCTTTGTCAACATGGGGTGAGACACTGTGCTGTCTCTCTAGGAGCTGGAACACAAACCTCACGGCCCATGAGGAAGGAGCTATGGTGGCTTTATGCCCTTTTGATCCTGGATTAATGCCTGGGCCCCCATGGAATTTGACAGCCTTAGGGTCTGACGTTACAGTAGTCTGTCCCTGGCTGCCTACAGACTGCAGGCTGCCTACAGACTGCAGTGCAGTGCTACCTGGAATCTCTGCTGTGCTGAGGCCTCGCTTTTCCATCCTTAGTCCAGAGTGTGCAAGTGGTCTTCTCAAGGCAGCCCTATGTCTGTCTTTCACAGGGCTTACGCCAGGGAATCCTCTCTCAGCCAGCTTTGGGGTTTTTAGGAGGGCATACAGGAGGGCAAAGTTGGGGTCGAGAGGGGTAAGGATCTCACCCTGTGGAACTACTGCTATACATTTTCCAAGTTTGAATTTCAAAGTCCTTCGGATGAACCATACAAGGGATTTTTTTAACAGTTTGGATGAGTTCACACAGTAGCATACTGTCAACTACTCCCAGAAGTAAATATTACATCTATCTGTAGGCCACGGAGAGGTGCAGAAGACTATCATGGGACACTACCTGGGATTTCAAAGGCGACCTGGAAAGACAGGGCATGCAAGTCATGTAGGACCTGATTTGTAAAGGCATTTACATACCTAAGATGCAGATAGGCAACAAGTGAAATTTTCAAAAGGTCCCAGCCATTTAACTACCAATGGTAGGCATTAAGGCACTTTTGAAAATCCTATTAGGCACCTATCTCCATCTTTAGGTGCCCAAAGACCTTTTTAAATCTGTCCCTTAACCTGCAAGCCAGAGGACTCTTCTGACCAAAGGCTAAAATATGTACATTGATTTCATTATAGAAATGACTGTTCATGCTTGTTAAAATTAGGGCTATGGGCTGGGCTGGCATGTTTCCATGAGAACGCACAGCTCCTCATTCTTCCCACTATAGGTCACTTTTAAATCCACCATGTAGCTGAAAGAGAAAATGAACATATTAAAGTGAAATTTTCAAAGTAACATTAGAATCCCTTCTCACTGCTGAAATCCCATCTATTGATCCAATGAAATGAATTATCCCATGCTGAACAGCCACCTCAGAAATGCTTATTACTGAAATTCTTTAGGTGCACCTGTGACCTTCTTTAAAAAGTAATAACAATGCAAGCTGATCAGGGTAAAAAATAAAGACACAAGGGGTGTCCCTACTGAAGTAAATGGCAAAACTCCTATTGACATCAACCGGGCCAGTATTACCCCCAAGGTGGCTGCAAACAGAATACAGGAAAGAGCTGACAGTTTCTTATGCCGTGTGTGGGAGGGGACGGGGCAGGGGCACATGCTTTGTGTGTTAACATACAAGGCTTGCTTTGTCTTTAAGTGCTGTTTAACAATAAAAGTTAATGGCTTTGATGTTGCATCCCTAAAAGGAAGTGTTTTGCCAAATGTTTGAGCTTGACAGTCTTAATTCAACGTGTCATATAGGAGGAAAGCATGTTAGCATATATTTGTGATTTACTGCTGCTATCTTAGCACTAGAGACATGTGGAGTGTGAACTATCGCAGGTTTGGGATCTATCAGGGCTTCTTAGGTAAAAAACACAACTGCTCTTCTACCTCTCCATGTAAAAATCACTTGGTGGGTCACCCAGCATGTGCTGCTTTCAATCTGGTGCTGTTGGTCCTGTTTCTGATTTGTCAAGCAGGGATGAGACTTGAAAGGGGTTCAAGACAGGATAGCAGAAACCTGTGTGATTGTATTGATCAGACTGGGCTGCACTGGTAGCGGTATTGGAGCACTGCTAAATTACTCCTGAGCACAGCCCCGAGGCATGTTCAATGTTCTGAAACCCAAGGGGGCAGGAGGTTAGACAAGGCGGAGTGTCCAAGTGGGGCACTCAACCAACTGCAATAACTGCAAGAGGGGGAAAAAAACCCAACACCCTGGTAGTTGGTAAATAAGAGGTAACAGAATGACTGTAACTTGAAGGGGAGCATCACATACCTACAAGTCTCTTATAAAACCAATACAAACAGAGGAACAAAATGTATGATCTGGATAATTCTGCCATCTGGTTATCATTGGCTGCAAGACTGTTAACTACATAGTGCATGCAATTTTAGGGGGCTGCACCACGACTACCCCACCCCTGTCCATGGATTCCAAGGTGGGGGTGGTAATCGCAGCTGTGGCTGAGGGTTCTGCGGATGGGGAAGATGAAGATGAAGAGGAGGATGAGCTTGTAGAGAGCACACAGCACTCCATTCTCCCCAACAGCCAGGAGCTTTTTCTCACCCTGACGGAATTACCTTTCCAGCCCTCCCAAGCAACTATCTCAGACAATGAAGCCATGGAAAGGACCTTTGGTGAGTGTACCTTGTAAATATAAGACATGGTTTAAAAGCAAGCGTTTTTTAATGATTAATTTGCCCTGAGGACTTGGGATGCCTTCGCGGCCAGTACAGTTACTGGAAAAGTCTGTTAACATGTCTGGGGATGGAGCGGAAATCCTCCAGGGACGTCCATGAAGCTCTCCTGGAGGCACTCCAAAAGCTTTTGCAGAAGATTTCTGGGCAGCACTGCTTTATTCTGTCCTCCATGGTAGGACACTTGATCATGCCATGCATGTAGCATGTAATCTGGTATCATTGCATGACAAAGCCTAGCTGCGTATGGTCCCGGTGATTGCTGGCATTCAAGCAACATCTGTTCTTTATCTCGCTGTGTTATCCTCAGGACAGTGATATCATTCATGGTAACCTGGTTGAAATTCAGGAATTTAAGTAAGGGGACAGAGATGGCCATTCCTACTGAGCTGTTTGCCTGAGGCTTAAAAGAAATCCTTCCCTGTAGGTAGCCAAGCAGGGGGGACGGGGAGGGGGTGCGATTGGTGCTGACCATTTCCGTGTTTGGCTAGCAGGGATCTTTCCTGCTACCAGCCATGCGGTTGGGGGGGAGGGGGGGGTGTTTAGCAGTGATCTTCCATGATACCAGCCACGGGGTGATTTCTGCTGCTGCATGTTAACAGGAAAGAAGCAGCACTCAAAAGGCTTTGCTTACTATGTGAGAAAGGAGGGCGCTGGATAAATGAAGGCTGCAGAAGATGAAAGACAATGGCTTACCTTGGCTGCATGCAAGCCGAATTCTGCTGCCCGGACCTGCGTCTGTGATCTGCAACACCAGAGCCGCAGGCACTCAGTATTAAGATGCAAAATGCAACCTTGTAGTGAAAACACATGTGCTATGTAAGGTGAATAGTGTTGTTCACCGTGAAAGAGTATGACCATTGTTCTCTAAAATGTATCTTTGTAAATACTTCGCTCCCTTTTTTCCCTCTCTCATGCAGCTGAAAATTTTTCAAGCCTCCCTACTCCGTCCCAAAGGCTATCTCAGATAAGGCGGCGGAAAAAAAAAGACGCGAGAAGAAATGTTTTCGGATATCATGGGGGATATCATGGAAGTGACCCGCAATGAAAGAGCTCATCTGAATGAGTGGAAGGACGTGGTAGCAAAGTACAGGAAAGATGCCAGTGACCGTGAGGACAGGAGGGACCAACGTGAGGACAGGAGGGATGAACGTGAGGACAGGAGAGACGCTTGAGATGAGAGGTGGCAGCAGGAAGATCAGCGGTGGCGGGATGCAACTCTGGGGCTGCTGCATGATCAAACTGACATGCTCCAGCGTATGGTGGAGCTTCAGGAATGGCTGCAGGATCACAGAGTGCCGCTGCAGCCCCTGTATAACCACCCTCCCCACTCATCATGTTCCTAAGCCTCCTCACCCGCCAGACGAGTAAGAACTCATGGGGGTAGGCTCCGTGCACCGGCCCACTCCACCCCAGTAGACAGCCCACCAAAAGGCTCTCATTATTATGAAATTTTTTTAGTGGCCTTTTCCTTCCCTACTATTCTCCTCCCAAACCCCACCTGGGCTACGTTGTCAGTTCTCTCCCTCTTTTTATAATTAAGTAATAAAGAATACATAATTTTAAAATGAGAGTGACTTTATTTCCTTAGAAAGCAAGCTGTGATTGAATGGGGGTGGGGTGGGGAGGTGGCTTACAGGGAATGAGTCAATCAAGGGGGGGGTGTTCATCAAGGAGAAACAAACACAGCAGTCACACCGTACCCTGGCCCGTGATGAAACTGGTTTCCAAAGCTTCTCTGATGCGCACCGCTTCCTGGTGTGCTCTTCTAATCGCCCTGGTGTCTGGCTGTGTGTAATTTGCCTCAGCCTCCCACCCAGCCATAGAGGTCTCCCCCTTACTCTCACAGAGATTGTGGAGCACACAGCAAGCAGCAAAAACAATGGGGGACATTGGTTTGGTTGAGGTCTGAGTGAGTCAGTAATGTGCGCCAGCGTGCCTTTAAATGGCCAAATGCACATTCTACCACCATTCTGCACTTGCTCAGCCTGTAGTTGAACAGCTCCTGACTACTGTCCAGGGTGCCTGTGTATGGCTTCATGAGCCATGGCATCAAGGGGTAGGCTGGGTCCCCCAGGATAACGACAGGCATTTCAACATCCCCAACTGTTATTTTCTGGTCTGGGAAGTAATTCCCTTGCTGCAGTCATTTAAACAGAGTAGGGTTCCTGAAGATGCGAGCATCAAGAACCCTTCCCGGCCATCCCACGTGGATGTTGGTGAAACGTCCCTTGTGATCCACCAGTGCTTGCAGGACCATAGAAAAGTACCTCTTGCGGTTTATGTAGTGGGTGCCCTGGTGCTCTGTTGCCAAGATAGGGATAAGGGGTCCATCTATCGCCCCACCACAGTTAGGGAATCCCATTGCAACAAAGCCATCCACTATGACCTGCACATTTCCCAGAGTCACAGCCTTTCATAGCAGCAGCTTAGTGATTGCTTTGGCTACTTGCATCACAGTAGCCCCCACAGTAGATTTGCCCACTCCAAATTGATTCCCGACTGACTGGTAGCTGTTTGGAGTTGCAAGCTTCCAGAGGGCTATTGCCACTCGCTTCTCAACTGTGAGGCCTGCTCTCATCTTTGTATTCTGGCGCTTCAGGGTAGGGGAAAGCAAGTCACAAAGTTCCATGAAAGTGCCCTTACGCATGTGAAAGTTTTGCAGCCACTGGGAATCGTCCCACACCTGCAACACTATGCTGTCCCACCAGTCTGTGCTTGTTTCCCGGGCCTAAAATAGGTGTTCAATTGCTAGAACCTGCCCCATTACCAGCAGGATCTCCAAAGTGCAGGGGCCCGCAGTTTGACAGAATTCTGTGTCCAGATCCTCATCACTCTCGTCGCTGCGCTGCCATAGCCGCCGCCTCCTTGCCTGGCTTTGCTGGTCCTGCTTCAGCATTGACAGCACGAGAATGCGCAAGGTGTTTAAAACGTCCGTGATTGCTATCTTGAGCTCAGCAAGGTCTGTGCTTGCCATGGAATGGCATCTGCACAGTTCACCCAGAAAAAAAGGCACAAAACGGTTGGCTGCTGCTGCTTTCACAGAGGGAGGGGTGAGGCTGTACCCAGAAGCACCAGTGGCAATGTTTTTTGCCCCATCAGGCATTGGGATCTCAACCCAGCATTCCAATGGGTGGGGGAGACTGCGGGAACTATGGGATAGCTATGGGATAGCTACCCACCATGCAACGCTCAGGAAATCGATGCTAGCCTCGGTATATGGATGCACACCGCTAAATTAATGTGCTTAGTGTGGCCGCGTGCACTCGACTTTATACAATCTGTTTTAAAAAAACGGTTTCTGTAAAATTGGAATAATCCCATAGTGTAGACATACCCTAAATTAGGAAAACATCTTTTTAGTAACTATTATTATAACTAAATATCCTTTTAAGGTGCCCTTCACAATGGCCTACGTTATATAAATAAATGATACTTAATGGCAGTTTCACTCTTTCTGAAGTATTTACCCACAACAGAGTGATCACTGTGGTTGCAAAAGAAGAAGAAACTCCTAGAGTATTGGAAGCCATTTCTCCAAAAGATGTTGCCATCAGCTACTGTATCACTGCAAGAACTTTGGCCTCAGGCAAACCAACCATTTTATACTCAATGCAATATGCTGACTATATAGTCACCATAAAGCAATTTGGAATATGCTGGGAAGCCAACATTTACATAGAAGATTGCAGAGATGCTTCAGGGTCACTGATTAAGAACATAAGAATGGCCATACTGGGTCAGACCAATAGTATCCTGTCTTCCAACAGTGGCCAATGCCAGATGCCCCAGAGGGAATGAACAGAACAGATCAAGTGATCCATCCCCTGTTGCCATTCTCAGCTTTTGGCCAGGATAATATGGTACTGCAATTGGGTCTAAAGATTCCTGTTTCCAATCCCGCAACTTGCTGAATGGTGCAGAGGGGAGCAAACCAAGGCAAAAAAATGCACAGGAGCAGGCACACATGAAAAGGAAAAGTAGACACATAGGCTTCTCTCCTTGCATCAGCTTCTCTCCTTGCATCTGTTCTGTGTTCTCCGCAACCTAGCTGAACAGTCAATGGGTCATGCAGTAATAGGGGCTCCGGCCAAACAAGTTTGATGGGTAGGGCAGAGCCATGGGCCAGCCTTTGAAGTGAGATGTTCAGATACAAAGACACAAGTGCTTTGAGACTATGGTGATGCAAGGTCATATAAATACCTAGTTAGATAACCACCCACAAGAGCTCGTGCAGAAAAAGGGACATTGTACTGGCTGAACTTGTGTGATGTATGAGCTCCAGTGGAGTGATCAGACTTGTTGGCCGCAGCCCTTATTACTGCATGACCAATTGACTGTTCAGCTACGTTGTGGAGGACACAGAACAAATGCAAGGAGAGAAGCCAATGGAATAGCCTACTTGTCTTGATGTCACAGAGCACAACTATGTCAGCATGGCAACTGGGCCAGTCATTTCGCCATTGCTAGTTGGAGCTGGAGGAGCTGTTGGAGTGGAATGTGAAAGCTCCTTTGCAGCCAGATGGGGATTTTGTGGGGGTAGGGGTGGGCCTGGTTTCCCCATAGAACCCCAGCCTTTGAAGATTTTTCTGTATATACACTGTGGTCTGTCTGCCATATGGAGGGGAGAGTGCAGCTAACCTGTGGCCCTCACAGCACTGCAGCATTCTATAACTAGTTGGTTCCTTGTGTGCATGTTTATGTGGTGCATTGATCCAGAAGTTCATTTATGTCCATGTAACACTGCTCACTGATGGGTGAAAAGATTGTTAGTCTGGAGACCCTAGAGCAATTTTGACTGGGTCACTTTCATGGTCAGTGGCTGATTCAATGTTGCCAAACCTGCAGCTGCAGGAGCCCACCGGAAACAGGTTGATATGCTAGTTTTAGGTTTATTGCTTGTCCTCTAGTAGGGCATGTGTGTGGAGAATGAACTGCTCTGTGGAGCTAACTCAACCCCCAGGGGAATCAAAGGTTCCCACTTCGCCTATTTAATAGGGAACCTCCATCCGCTATTCTACACAGACACAAATACCAATAACTATTTCCCCTTGGTCTTCCCTGCAATTGGATTGAACACTTTTCTCCTGGGGAGAGAGGGAACTATGCTGGTTCTTGGGCCTTGTAGCAAGGGTTCCCAGTCAAACAACTTAGCAGGAGGCTTTAGATTTGCTTGAACAAGCCCTCTGTGTCTTTTTCACAGCGATCAAAGTGACTGTTTGTGGTTTTCAATTCATTTTTTTGCATAGGGGAGAGAGGATGGCTTTGTGCAATGACTTTTAAAATACTTCAAAAGAACTTGAATCAGTACATGGCTCTGCTATATACAAATTAAAATAATTGATTTTTGGCAGCCTTTTTAGGAGATATATAAATTGAAGGGATCATGTTTCTGATATCTTTTTTTTTCTTTGGACTTTACTTTCTGTTGACTTTCAGAGCTGGAATTCAGCCACCAAAACAACAAGAGCTGCCCGCTTTCATTTAATCTGACCTCCCATCATGGGAGCCATTGGCGCGTCTTCTTGAACTTCCATGGCTCAGATGTGGTGGGCCTTGGCCTAGTTCCAGCACTGCACCTTTCCCTTTCATTTCTGCTTTGAGACCTTCATATGGAGTAAGAGCAACTGCCTGACACCCAACAGGCATAGACTCTTTCAAGAACTATTTTCTCTCCCTCTTTCTCCATCAGTAAAAGCCAATATCCTTACCCAGGCAGAGCTGCACCTGGGCTGTATTCACTCAATACACTGATGACATTGGGTCCTGCACTATCTGTGCCGACCTAAAAATAGCTCTCAATTAACATTGCATTTCAAGAATTGGAAAATTTCCCAGAAGTCCATTCTCCCCCCCCTTTTTTTGTTTCATTACATTTTGCAGTAATAATACACAAGCCTGTAGAAAACATGACGGGTAATGAAAAAATGTAATTAATATAAGCAGTGTAAAGCATGTTATTTTTTCTCTGTTGTCCTTGCAGAAAATTGCTGCTTTAAACGGAGCAGGATGTGAAAATGATAGAGCAAACAGTAATGTGCTGTGCTTTGTAAATATCTTCTGCAAATGCGTTAAGTCAACGGCTGTTTATTTTTTTGTGTCACAAATTCTTTTTAATTTTTTGTTTCACTCTAAAAGACGTCATTAGGCTAACTATATTTTTTGTACTGCTGCTTATTCAATCAAATGTGCAGGATTGGCCAGTCAATCTTTTCTTACAGACTCCTGTCTCTAGGTTCTGAAATGCAAGACGTGCTTCAAAAGTATATTTGGCCAGAGCTTCAGCAGATGTAAATCTATGGCTCTACACTGGTTTACATCAGCTGAGGCTCTGGTCTCATTGTTTTTGCATTTTAAAAAAGAAAAAAGTGCCCCTCTATTTAAAACAACAACCCCCTCCCCCAAGTTTCAAAAGTAAATGCCCCAAACCCTGCAGTAATACTATTATAACCTGTAGTGTTTTGGCCTGTTACTCCAGGACACTAGTATTATTTTTATTAGGCTTCCTTCCTACAATTTCATAATGGGGCCAGAGCAATATTAAATAAAAAATTAAACCAAGCTGATGTAGTATATGCCAGCTCTCCTTAGGATAGTTCTCTTTGGCTATCAGTAGAAGTTGTACTATCTAGAGATAGCTGAAGGTCACAACATAGGCACTAAGCTGAAATACAAAACAGAATTCTAGACACATCTTGTATGGCCAGACCAGAAACTGCTTATAGTTTATTTTCCATTTTTTCCCCCTGAAGCTGACATCCAGCATTAGTTATTGTTTATTTTTGTCTTGTTCCTGATTCTAAAGGCCTAGATTATGTGAACTTTCAGATAGCACTCAGGGCCTCTTTGCTTCATCCCCTCTGGGCCAGTTGGTTCCCTTGTGAAGGTAAGTTTCCCCAGTTGAAAATCTGTGCCTCTCTCCTGTGGCATTCTGTGCAGCCATTTGGAGTCCCAGATGTAGGAAATGAAATAATCCACGCTCATACAGTCATGAAAGTGCCCATCTGGCACACAGGAACATCACGTATTGGAAGCACACAAGCGTGAGCTCACTTTTGTTATGGCATTTCATAAACAGAGATGCAGTGAGCCAGCAAGTAAGGTCTTTTGGATAATAACAATCATTTGCACTATACGTTGTGCTTAAAAATGGGGGGAAGGGAGAAAAAATCAAGAAAAAAATGAGAACATTTGTTTTGAGGGATCTAAGGAGAAATTTCTACTCACAACTGGTTTTTTTCCACTGGCCTGCTGTATTTACAACTATAGATGTGTGTATACGTAGGATACACGGGTGACAGCTGAAGTCTAGGCAGTTAATTCTTAGTTAAGGCACTTCCTAAGTCTCGTCTTTCTTGCCCTTTTATCAAAGAAAGGCAGTAGCAGAATTTACTGACAAGAATGATTTCTATATAAACAAATCACGTTACTGCTTTCTAATCACAACACGACTCCCAAGAACTGTCTAATAAATGACCTCAACTCTCATTTTTCTGAAGTACACAGACCAGATTAAAGACAGCAACAGATAAACCAGAGAACAAAGTGGTGTGTGTGTGTGTGTGTGTGTCTGTGTCTGTATGTGTGTCTGTGTGCGTGCGCATGCGCTGTTGATCTCTGGAGTTATAATTACCAAACAAGGCAGATGTGTAAATTAATCCTGCTGGGGCAGGATGTATACGTTGCACTAGTCCCTCAATCAATTCAAGATGTTAACACTGTTTACTTGGCGATACCAGGATTTCACTGGGACATGTTGCCCAGTGAAAATCAGGAAGCACTGACCCGTCCAAAATGATCAATTCAGTTCAACACTATTAAGTAAGTTGAGGTTATTTGTACTATTTTAGCTTTGCAAAGTAATTGGAAAAAAACCCCACCCTTAGCATTTTGTTGGCTGTTGTTGCATGCTGGAAGAAAAACCCCCTCAGGATATATTGAACTTCCCAAATAACATTGGTAGCTCACCCAAAAATTTAGATATTCAGAGGAGCGGTTTTCAAAGGGATGAAAGTTTCAGAAGCAAAGAGGAGCTTAGGATGGCTGTCATACCTCCAGAAACATCACTAAAAAAATGTACCCATTTCACATGATGTAGGTGTGGGCATGCCCTGGGCAGAAGCATGCCACTCAGTGGTTTATGAACTCTATAAAATATGGATAACAGTAAAAGAAAATACTCCCTGCATTGTATATGAGCTACTGTCGTATTGTACTTGGCAAACAATGCCTGGTCTGGTATATTTTAAACACTAAATGTAAGTTGGGAACACAATGAGAGGTTTGTAAATAGGATAGACCATTACAATACACTGCTTCTCATTTGAAAAGTCACTAGTGCAAGAACTGAGTATTAACCCATGATGTGTAAATGACTGAAATGCAGAAATTAATATTTGGGTCAACTCATGTACTTTTCAACCATGAAATGAAAAGCTTAATATTCACATTCTAATTCATACATGAAAGCATTGCAGCACTATTACTTGGCTATTGTATTCATTTATTATTGTCTTAATTAATGATACACAGAGTCATATCGCTACTGTCAGACTGATGAAAGCGTTGCTATTCCACACTGATGTTTTGACACAGGAATACGCCTTCCTCTTGGCCTTTCTTGTACTGGTAATTATGGGCCAAAATCAGGCCAAGTGTAAGCATGTGAACACTATTATTTGCATAGTGTCTGAATTTAGCTCTAAAGTACCAAAAACGTTCCAGTTGCACATACAGGTCTGGTTCCTCTTGACTACACACATTGGGCCTGAGTCTGATATCACTTACATGGGTTTCATACCAACGTGACTCCATTGAATTAGTTGGAATCACTCCAGAAGTACACTGCTGGGCATAAGAGAGAATCAGGCCCATCAGCTGCCTTTATTTACAAGATGTATTTATTTTCAGTCCTTTAATGGAAGGGTTCTTTTCCTGTTCCCTGGCATGCAGGAAAGAGTCTGTGGGAGCATGTAACTCGTATTGACAGTAATGGGAGCTACAGCTTTATATTGATGGAAGCTCAATGTGCTCCTCCGTTCAGGTTGATTTCTATTACAGTGACTTTAGTGCTCATGAAACATGCCAGATTGGCAACCTCACAGATTCAAGTCCCCTGTTTCTCCATAGAGCAAGTGCAACATGCACAGCAGCAGCAGCACTAGATCATTTCACTGTACCAGTGCAACCATGCCTCTCCTCCCTACCCTCTCCCAAGTAATGAGGAGGCAACCACCTGAATCAGTGAGAGGGTAATTGATTATCTATGGCTACCCAATGTTGGACTTTCTGACGAGATTGCCAGAAAGGGTGCCAGCAGTGATCATAGAATCATAGAAGATTAGGGTTGGAAGAAACCTCAGGAGGTCATCTAGTCCAACCCGCTGCTCAAAGCAGGACCAGTCTCCAACTAAATCATCCCAGCCAGGGCTTTGTCAAGCCGGGCGTTAAAAAACCTCTAAGGATAGTGATTCCACCACCTCCCTAGGTAACCCATTCCAGTGCTTCACCACCCTCCTAGTGAAATAGTTGTTCCTAATATCCAACCGAGACCTCCCCCACTGCAACTTGAAACCATTGCTCCTTGTTCTGTCATTTGCCATCACTGAGAACAGCAGAGCTCCATTTTCAGATGGATGAAGGCTGCTATCAAATCCCCCCTCACTTGTCTTTTCTGCGGACTAAACAAGCCTAGCTCCCTCAGCCTCTCCTTGTAATCTCCTAGCCCCCTAATCATTTTTGTTGCCCTCTACTGGACTCTCTCCAATTTGCCCACATCCCTTCTGTAACGGGGGGCCCAAAACTGGACTCCAGATGTAGCCTCACCAGTGCCAAATAGAGGGGAATAATCACTTCCCTCAATCTGCTGGCAATGCTCCTACTAATGCAGCCCAATATGCCGTTAGCCTTCTTGGCAACAAGGGCACACTGCTGACTCATAACCAGCTTCTCATCCACTGTAATCCCCAGGTGCTTTTCTGCAGAACTGCTGCTTAGCCAGTCAGTCCCCAGCCTGTAGAGTGCATGGGATTCTTCCTTCCTAAGTGCAAGACTTTGCACTTGTCCTTGTTGAACCTCATCAGATATCTTTTGGCCCAATCCTCAAATTTGTCTAGGTTGCTATGGACTCTATCCCTACCCTCCAGCGTATCTACCTCTCCCCCTAGCTTAGTGTCATCTGTGAACTTGCTGAGGGTGCAATTCATCCCATCATCCAGATAATTAATAAAGATGTTGAACAAAAACGGCCCCAGAATCAACCCCTGGGGTACTTCACTTGATACCAGCTGCTAACTAGACATCAAGCTGTTGATCACTACCCCGTTGAGCCCCAACAATCTAGCCAGCTTTCTGTCCACCTTATAGTCCATTCATCCACTTCATACTTCTTGATGATGGTTTGTGTGATATGGTCAGGCCCTGTACTGAGCTCACCCCTTCATTTCCAGTTCACTTGGTGCTAAACTTGGCTGGATTTGAATTGGTGACTCAGAGTGAAAAGGCCTTGTAGCTCCTTGCAGAGCCCTTAAGCTATCCTGTCCCGCTCAGGTGGGTTTTTGATATGCAGAAGCTGATGATGTGAAAGATTTCTTCATCAAAAGTAAATAGCACTTCCTTTTGAGATTCATGCACATAGAGGAGGCTACGGGAGAAGATGCAAGGTGACCATTACCCAGTAGTGTCCCTGTGCAGAAGGCAGCCATAATGTGATTGCAAACATTCTGGAGAAAGGGAAGAAGCAAGTGCTTAATACCTTATAGGAGGTAGAATGGGATGGGGATGTGGCCACTCTTCCACCAGCAAGTACTGGGCTGGCACTAGTGGCGGGTGTGTGCACTATACTTACCCACTTCAGAATGCCCCTAGAGCTACCTCCCACCACCGTATGGTTCTTAGGAGCCACAGAAGAGCCTGGAAGTTATAGGTGTCACTTGACTCAGACTCCCTAAAGACAACAATAATTTAAATACAAAACAGAACCTGAATGCAAGCATATTGATTATAAATAGAATTAACAGAGATGGATTGTACAGAATAATGCAGATAATTCATAGCTGCAAAGCCAGGCAGGTAAATCAGGACTAACACACAGAGCTTCATATGTTCCATGAAATCAACCTACCCTATAATAGATGATAAAATACTACGAATGATGCTAAGAGTCTGACTTAAACCAATCAAGCAAAGAAATACTGAATCAAGGCAGCTGCTATATACCTGCTCATTATTAACTGTGTTTACTGGAGTCATGCCTGCAATGCTGGGCCTGATTTTGGGTCCTCCAAATCACCTTTGTGGCAGTCTGTTGATGCACATCAGTTTTAAAGCTAGTGAACCTGGGTGGGTGAGGCTCCTCCTGATATGGGAGAACCTTTGGACAGTGAAGAGGCATAGCTACTCCATCACCTCTTCTCACCAGCATAGAAGGCACATCATCTGGAATAATCTTGGAAATACCTGGCCAGATTGTTAAAGGACAGCCTCTGTTTCTGAGAGTGCAATTTGTCCTTCATGTACCTGTGGCCACAATTTTTTTGCACCCATGGCTAACCTCACCATTTAGTCAGGGAAGTACCCAATTTGCATTTGAACCCGGTATTAATCCATCCAAAATAAGAGGTGTCCACAAAGAACTGTGGGTGCAAACCATGCAAATACAATCTTTGCATGGGTAATTTGTGCAAAAAACAAAACAAAACAAAAAAAAAGGTGGGTAGTAAACCCCTTAAAAATCAGGCACAAAAAGTTTAGCCAAATTTAAAAGAAATCATGAGATGAGAACATGGCCAAAGTGTATGCACACTGACACACATTTGTCTGCCAGTCCACGGGGGGCACTAGCAACAGTAATTGAGGCTCAGTCCTGCAAAGTGCTAAACATGCTGGTCCTAGGGTCAGTGGTGGCTCCAGGCACCAGCAGTCCAAGCATGTGCCGGGGTGCCAAGCCTTGGGGGTGCCCTGCTGGTCCCTGCAAGGGCAGCAGTCAGGTAGCCTTCCGCAGCTTGCCTGTGGGAGATCTGCCAGTCCCGTGGATTCGGCAGCAATTCGGCGGCGGGTACACCGAATCTGCAGGACCGGGGACCTCCTGCAGGCAAGCCGCTGAAGGCAGCCTGACTGCTGTGCTTCGGGTGGCAAAAAATCTAGAGCTGCCTCTGCCTACGGTGACCAGAAAGCAAGTGTGAAAAATTGGGACCAGGGTGTGTGTGTGTGTGTATGAGGGTAATAGGAGCCCGTATAAAGAAAAGCCCCAAATATTGGGACTGTCCCTATAAAATCGGGCCATCTGGTCACCCTAGCTGGCCTCAATACAGCAAAGCATTAAAGCACATGCTTAACTTAAAATATATGACCAGTCTATTGACTTCAATGGGTTTACACAAGTACTGAAAGTTAAGCACACATTTAAGTGCTTTCTTGGGCAGGATGCCTCGTCCCTTGAAGGATCCAGCTCTAGAAGAGCAAGTGTATCAAATACTGCTGCAGAGAAGGAGGTGTTGGTTTGATGCTCTTTGATTTTGCTCTGCCTACAGCTGAAGTGCCCCGTGCACTATGTGGCAGCATAATACTAACCTTGGATTGTCTAAATCATGCAACAACATACTATAATGTGCAGCCAAAATAAATAAATAAGTGAATATGAAGTGAGCCACTCCAGCTGACTCTAAGAGAAGTTGCAGGGTTCCAAAATTAATTTTAATTTTACCTTTAACCCCCTAAAAGAGAATTAATTGCAGCGTTTAAGGCTTTCCAAACATGTTGGGGACACACTGAAATAAACACAAACATTTAGATAAAGCCACCATTTTAATTGTATTAATTCTGCCAATTAATGATAATGGAAGATCCGTCCAATTAGCTAAATAGCTAATAGTTTTATCAAGCAGAGGCTGGCAATTTAGAGCAAACAAATTCTTTCTAATTTTATCCTCTTGCACACCAAGATATTTAAAGGATAATGGGGGATCCAATAAAGGATATTGCTCAAATAGAACTACATTTAAATCGCCTAATGGCTTTAAGAGTTTACCCCAATTAACAAATAATAAACTGGAACATGCGGTGATTTCCTGCATAACATCCAGAATCTTGTTTTTTTTTTTAATTATAAATTAACATCTTCTCTGCATGGCTCTACATAGAGATAAGCTGAGAAATATCAACTGATTTCCTCCCCTGAAAAATACTGATGTCTCCTAAAACAAAGAGCAAAAGGCTCCAGTGCAATAGCAAAAAGTATCAGGGCAAAGGGACCCTCCTTGTCCAATGCCACAATATATGAATGAGATACAAACTGTGATCATTTGTTTTATGTGGATTTCAATAAAGAAGACTGACCCATTTAATGTATTTGAGGCCAAATCCTCCTGCTATCGAAATCTGAAATAAGTTAAGGCTATTGAAGAGAATCAAAAGCCTTTTCAAAATCAATAGCTGGAACAAATACGTCAGGATCATAATTTTGAGGATTAAAAAATCCATTAAAGTGATGCTTTTGATTGCTATTAATGAAGCAGTCTGGAATAAATCCAGATGGATCCATATGGATAATCGAAGTTATTGTTTTCTCACATTTTACGGGGCCAAACTCGGGACCTGCTTCATATGCCAGTGATGGGCACAGTAATTGTTTCCCACTGACTACACCTTGGGCTGACTAGTCCTGGGGATGGTTGGCATGGGCTGAAAAGGAAGGCACAGGAGAAATGCAGAAGCTCAAGTAAATCAGCTTCCTGCCTGCACCACAGATCCCCAAATATTGCTCTTCCTGTGCATGTCCTAAGGAGGTTATTACAGGCTGCAGGCTGCAGTAACCTCTGAACAGCTGTTGTGGAGGGAAAAAGAGAGTGACACAGAGAGAGAGGGACTGGAAAGCTCTGTAGGTTTAGAACAAAAATCATTTCCTCTCTGGGACAGTCGGGGAACAGCTTCTTCAACCAGCCATTTCAAATCTGTGAGACAGACTGGGTGGGGCATGAGAGGACCCACATCCATTTAAGGTGCTTCGGTGGCTGACTGTCAATCAGCCAGCATGAGCCTGCCCCTCTCTTAGACCTTAGGGGAGACATGCAACATCATCTTTCAGAACCCACATGGAGCAGAGTTCTGGACACTATGAACTGGGCAAGGCTAGGGGCTGGGTGGGCTGTCTCAGAGGAGGACACATGTAGGCTCTTTGTGGCATGAAAACAGGGCAGGCGGCACAGGCCTGCTTGGGCAATATAGCATACATAGAAAGTATCAGAGAATGAATTTTTCATTCAGAGCTGAGTAAAGGCGTTGTTCTATATGAACTTGGGAGGAACTGATTCTTCTTTCCATATCAAAACTGAACCCAAACTTAAAAATCTCAAGCAAAGACCCCTTCTGACACGAAAGCTGGATATCATGTCAGTAAACTTTGTATGAATATCATGTTAGGTCAGAAAGGCACAGAGCTTCAACCTTTATTAACATCCTAAACTGTCTTTGAGTCATGCCCTGTTTAAAAGAATATCCCCATCTGCTAACCTACTGACTTCACATTGCGTAACTGAATGTTCTATTTTTTTATTATTAACTTCTACAACAGCAGATTTATAGAGGTGTTTATAAGTCTGCTCTACAAGTAAAGGATCATTAGTAACAGAACCATCTGCTTCTCTAACAGCTGAAATCATATTTAAAACTTAATCCCATCTTAACAACCAGCTAATATTTTCCTGTTGCCCCCACCTATGTCCTTTCCCTTGCTTTAGCCACCATTAACCATTATGTACCTATACAGTTAGCGTGATTTCTATAACAGGCCCTTCTTCTGGGCTGCACTCTGGCTACTTTGTACCTTGGCAGCAGGACAAAGTAGGAGCAGCTCCAGCAGGCTCTTCCCTGTAGAGAGGTAGCCCCAGGTAGCATACAGCTAATCAAACAGCTCCTCTGTCCCACCACTCTTTGTGACTGGGGTATTCCCCTGCCACCGACAGTCCCTGGCTGCCATAACATTCCCCTGCAACTTCTGGCAGCCAATGGAGATTACTCTGGCCTGAAGGCTCAGCGGCTACACCCTTTGGTGGTAGTTCTCAAGAAGGCAGTTGCTGTCATTCATTTTATGATGACGAGTAGTTGTTACAGCTTTTATGGGGTTTGTATGATTACAGTGTTTGCCGCTCAACTCATCTTTTCCTTCTTTCCTGTTTCCCTCTCCATGCGACTCGCTCAAGGTCCTGAATGTGCTTGAATTGAACTGGGGGAGGCAAAGCATTCTAAAGACCAGCCTGGAACTAGTGGGGTGGCCACAGCCCTGGGAACACTTGTGTAATGTTGAGAGGCGTTTTGTGTGATTTGCAAGCATCCCATTGCTTGAACTGGTATTAGGAACAGCAACATTCTACAGCCTGGGCTACATGGTGAGTGTGTGTGTGTTTATGTGTGGAGGAGAATCATAACCCTACAGAGAAGAAAAAATAGATTTTACAGATGGATGTTTACAAGTGCTATATTCTGAGGGACTAAATGGTTCAGGAAATATGTAATGGGCTCCAGTCTTTCTCCAATAATTTGCAAGTGCACATATGGCCAAGGTAAGTAGTAAGCAAAGGTCTCTATCATATAATGGCTGGGTAGTGGCCCTTGTGAAATGAGCAGGAGGCCTTAATCTGATTTGACAGGTATCCATATCATTAACTGTTGACACTCTTGTGGCAGACTTAGCAGAGAGGTAATGGATGGAGGGATCTTAGAGAATGAACTGCCTTCTCACCCACCTAGCAGGAATGCCTCCAGAGAAATGATGAGGTAATTTGGCAGGCAGAGTCTTGCATGTATGTTGCCTGTACTGTGTATGAAAGGAGGGCTTCAGGCTGTCAGTCTAGCACTTTTCATAGCCATTGAATTCATTAAAAAGAAAAGTCTTAACTCATGAACCATATCTGCCAAAGGAGAGAGATTTTTCTTTGTACCTCGCCGGAGTAAAGGAAGGGTTATCTCAGTGTCTCTACCAATGCTAGTTCTTGGCGACGTACCTGGCCCTCTAGCTAGTGTGGACTAAGGTACTGTGTTGACAAGCCCTTAGACATTTTTGAATTAATACAGCCATGCCACAATATTGAGGAAATCTGTCTATATATGTCCTACCTATTTTTTTTTTAAAAGTGCATAGCTTCTGTTTTAAGTAAATATGATACTTGAAGAATAGCTACATGCACCCGAATCAGAAGTACCCTGTACTCTTCAACAGATTATTCCAAACCCTAAATATTTCATATAATCAGTTTCAATTTATCAGGTTTATCCATAAAATAAAAACAACAAACTTTTCTTATTAGCCATTTCAATATATATGAACTCCAATATTTGTTCACTATGTTCTTTGCAGTGCAAGTGATTTTTCACCCCTGTGCAGGTGGCCAGCATGAAGCCTCATTTTGAGGATTGAAGTTGAACTTAAGTGCTATATAGGCTTGTGCTGGCCCTCAGCACAGGGTAAATTTCACCCAACATGAGTACCATAAGAGTTCACACAACTTAAAGCAGGGGTTCTCGGGAAATCAAAAAACTAGATTTCTTGGCAATTTTATTAAACAAATCTGTACATTTTCATTCATAGTGACTTTTTGTTTGTTTTCAACTTTGCCTTTGGTGAACTTTTGGAGAGTCATCTGCGAAGAACAAAACCCTCTCAGTGTTGAAGTTGAGAGTCTTATCACAGCAGGCCCAGATCACAATTAAGTGTACATCTCAAACATTCAAGCAGTAAAAGAAAATGTAACTTGTGTCGAGCTTCCCAGAGGTAGCAATACAGGAGGTACAGGTGAGCATTTTCTGCCTCAATAGATCTAGTAGACAGGGATGGTTCAGTCAGTCCTGTCCCAAACACCTACAATATACCTGATTAGGTGATGGTAGATTCAGTCCAATCGTTGCTGGCAGGGATTGGTTACAGACCTGATCCTTTTCTCACTTACACCAGCTTTAATCAGGAGTAACCCAGTTTAGATCAGTGGATTTACATTGGCGTGAAATCAGTTTATGTGTCTGACCTAAAACCCATTGAAGTATTTCCAATTGACTTCAACGGGCTTTGGATCAGGCCCTAAATGAGACTGGAATCAGACCAAGATATCCAGAACTGGTTTTGTGTTTGGGAGGGGGTGGGGAAGGCGATTTGGGGAACAGCAAATAGAGATTTCCTGTTAAATAGAACAAGAAGGGAAACTGAGAGACACAGGGGTTTCCCAGGAGGCTCAAGGTGTTATTCCCAAAAGAGCTCTCATTCAGTACGAAGCAGCTTATCCTCCACACAATGCAACACTAGACCACAGGCAGTAAATACAATACATTATACATTAATAGATTCCCCATGATCACGGGAGCCTCTGTGGCTGCAGATGTGGCAAGATGGTGTGCACCTACCTTGATAGTAGATTAATTAATTCAAAGATAGCAAATTCCTTAATTTGACCAAATTAACTTCTTTGTGAATCTCCTGACTCTCCTATAAGCCAATATTATTGTGGTGAAACTGGAAGCAGCCTTGCAATCGTTGATGTTTTATTTAGCAAGAGTCATTTTTTGTAACAGATTAGAATCGTCACTAATTTTTAAGTTATTTGTCTGTGCTGCTAATTCTTCCAGAATCTGCAGTTTTCTCCTGAAGTTTCCTTCACATCTCTGTATACATTTCCTGATAGCAGTTCAGCTTGATCAGGAATAACTTTATTACCCCGCTAAACCACATTCAAGATCTTCAGACTTGAATAAGCAGAGATAAAAATCATCTTCTTTACCCTCAAAGAACAACTAACCTACCCCACCCATGTAGAGGCAAAGCTACAAGCTCCAGGGCCTGGGGTTTTACATTTACAATAAGCAGGTGTTTTTGGTGAATTTTTTTTTTTTTGCTGTTGCAGTTTTTGCCATACCGATCTTCTGTTGGTTTCTTCACCTTGGAGCCATATCAAAAGAGAGAAAATACTGTAATTAAACAGAACATGTCACAGAGACACAAGGGTACAAGTATGATCTACAGTGGAAGTTTACCTTTTTGATCTGCACTGTTGATCTCTTATCTGTCTTGTAGATCTCTGTTGCATAATCTGAGATGGATGGATAGAACACCCATCAACGTTAATAGAAGTGCCACGCGTTGAACAAGTGATAAATGTGCAAAAGATTTGCACTTGGGCCAGAGAAGACTTTTGCCCCATGTCAGAAATTATTATAGGTTCACAGAGCACATATCTAAAGCATCCTACCAGAAGTCACTTGTTCGCCAGATGTTGGCTAACAAACTCTCTTGCACTTGAGCACTTCTGCTCATTGTAACCCAGATACTCAGAGGTAAACACAACAGAGAAACATTGGATTTGAGGAAACATAGTGTGGCGCTATGTTTCCTCAAAGGTTTCAGGATCCCAAAGACTGCAGACTATTTCAGTCATTAAAATGGAATAAATCTGGTGAAATTTCAAAGGTTTTTTTACTGTACCATGGAGTTCAGTCTCCTGAAACTTTTTGCAAGATAGAGGATTATAAATTCCAGGATCCAGCCAAACTCCAACTAAGGTAATTACACTCAGCCTATTTAACATTCTCCAGCAGTTTCAATTGGACATGGTAATCTTCACTTCCTGCATAAAACTGCTGTGTAGTATTGCTGTGCATTATTCAGCATTTGCACATTTCACCGGTGGATGAAGTGATCTTCATGTGTTGTTTCTGCATCACATTTATGTTGATAAAGTACTATCGGGTCCTTTGGAGATGAAAGATGCTATATCCAGGGAATACTGTTATAATAATCCTCTGCTATGATCTACTTCAGTGGGAAGATAAAAACAATGTGCTCTGTTTTGTTCATGTAACTTGTTTTAATATAAAATAGAATTACAGCACTCACCCAGGGTGTAAGTTATTGTGTAATTTTACACCTCCATACCTAGATGAATGTTGGCATTCAATCTACATACCCACCACACCCACAACTGCACACATCCTATTGTGGCTAAGTATATAATAATTCGTATTTGTAATATTCAGAGACAGATTAAAATCAGTTGTGCAAGTGTTTTTATTTCACAGCAAAGTAAAAATAAAAGATAGCAAAACAAATATGTAGTAAACACTAATACTCAGCTAAATTACAGAATGTATCTTCTATCAGATTACATATAAGAGTGCATATTTTGTCACTTTACGCCTATTACTCCTACTCCTGCCCTCACCTAAATATTGCCATTGGAAAGCAATCTTCCTTCTGACAGGGAGTTGGCAATAGATGGAATTCCTCTGCTGGAGACACTCAGAATAAGTAGGAAGTTCAAACAGGCATGAGAATGGTACAGCTTGTCTCTATATTGCAGGCAGGGAAACTAGGAAAAGCTCAGCAAAGTACTAAAAGTTATATTCCAAAATAACAGCAATGAGGTCACCATAGTGCTGGTCTTAACCAGTTTCAGAAGAAGTAGAAGAATCACTTACAGGGATGCCAGTTTCATAACTCTCCATCCTACCCTGCAACCATGTGGATCTGCCCGATGCTTGTTCTACTCAAGGCATCTCATTCACCTTAATGTGGCTCATGCTGTCTCACAAGCTCTCTCTTCCTAGCTGTCACCCTTAGCCCAATGCTTTGGCTGCCAAGGGCAAGGGGCACCACATGCAGCCAAATGGTTCACACATGCTTGGGACCAGCCTGGTGTCACCACTTGATAAGTACCTCCAGCAACTTCGACTTTGCACCAAGGACTGATGTTCCCTTTATATGCTTGCTGCTTGCAAAATGTCATTTTTCAAAACTTCAAGATGTTTTTGATAGATGTGTTTGTCAAAAAGTGGACACAAGGATGCTCACACCAATGCTGAGGAAATATGGAATGTCTGCGGATTTAGTATTTATGGCAAATGTACTATATACATCACCTAAAACAGTGATCTGAACCTGTACTGGAACAACAAGCCCTTTGAAGTGCAAGTCAGACTGCACCGGGGTCAGCTCTCAGTCCACTGCTGTTTATCATATTGATGGCCTATGTCAGCAGGAAGAAACCAATGCGAAAAGGTGAGAAGCTGCTATACTCAGATGATATAGCAATAAGGGCATCCTCAAAAGAAGACCTAGAGGAAAAAATAAATCAGTGGTATGACCAGCTAAGCAGGCAAGGGATGAAAAGGAACATGACTAAGGCTGAGGTCATGTGAGTCAGCAGAGGTGCCACAGGGAAACTGGATATAGAGATTAATGGACCATGACTAAACCAGAGTGACTAGTTCAAGTACCTTGGTGGCTGGGTTATGGAAGACAGCAAACTTGAATGTGAGCTGCAGTCCAGACTGGAGAGCGCTGGATGAGTGTGGAATAACATCCTAGATGTTGCTTATGATAAGCATACGCCACTGACACTGAGATTCCAAGTGTACTCCACAACGCTGTATGGTGCAGACGCATGGGTAAGATACAGCAGGTTCAATGCCAACAGGTGTTTGAGATGAGCTGTCTTTGCATAATAAAAAGAGTTACATGAAGGGAGAGATTTAGAAATGAAAGCATTAGGATGGAAGTCAATGTCCATGATGTGGCTGACAAAATCCAGGAAGTGCAACTCTGCTGGTTTGGACACGTGCACAGGATGAATGAAGAGGATTTTGGGACGGGACAGGGTGGTTGGAAAGAGACCCCAAGAAAAGATGAGAAAAGCAGCGATGGATGGATTGCAGCAAAGAAGATGGCAAGCAAGTGGACTTTAGTGTTGCCTCGGACAGAAGAAGATGGCAGATGCTTGCATGATGACTTGACCTCAAGTGATGAGATGAGAAGAAACAGAAGACGTGATTGTCAAAATCTCCCTAAAAATAAAAATAAAAAAGAATAATATCCCCCAAGGCTTTGTGATTTTATGCCATTTGCCCAATCAGAAATGGCTAAGCTCATTTAAATATATTTTTATTTATTTACTTCTTTAAAAATGCACCTGGCCTGACAACACAAGGGCTACGTTGCTTCCTGATGTGATTTCAAATGGCTGAGAAATTAAAACACTGAAAAACGGGGTTTATAATGGAAATGCTGACAGACTATTAACTATAGCAGCGCTGCACTAATAAATGGAATGGCCTGTCATAATCTCTAGTTCATAAATATGCAAATACAAGGCAGAAGATTTGCTCCAAAGGATGTCTCTAGAATTTTAACTGACCTTTACTGATACTAAATGAGCTTGATGCTTCTGTTTTTGTGCATTAAATATAAAGTACAGGGAATCCTGCCTTTCTACCTACAAGGCCTACTCCAGTTTCCATTGAATTCAGTGGCAACACTGCCATTGTCTTCAACTGAAGCAGGACGTTTCCTAAAACATATAGTTTAAACTGCCAAGCATTAAACTAAACTCTTGCCTGTGTATAATTCTGTTCACATTTGTGTTAATTATGATTGCATTAATTTTCATTTAAATTAAGCACCTATTTTCCCCATGTGTCAAAGAGTCTGACCTGCCAAAAAACACTCACTCTTTGATGAAAAACAGGCCATCAACACAATGACATAAAATTGAATTTTATCCAGTTTCCTGCTTTGGACCAAATGTAGGTAAATCCAGTGACTTAATATTTAATAATCTAAATGTAATTTGTTTTGTGTCTTTCATCACACAGTAAAGAATTGGATGAGAGCAGTTTTGCAGATTGGCCCCCTAATTATTTTAAGCTATTCATCCTGGTATCTGTCCCATTGATATTCAGCCAAACTGCCAGCAGGGGAGAGATCTGTCCAATCCAGGAGCTAAATGAGTCACTGAGAGTCAATCTGTTTTTTCCCTTGCTGCTGGGGTTTCCTTGGGTCCAGGCCTTGCTCTGCTTCAGTCATACACACAGCTTCAGGCCGAAACCTTCTTTGGCTTTGACTGCCTCCTGTTTCCCCATCTCTGCTCTGCTCATCACAGCTGTTGATGGGTTCTGACCGGCTGGCCACAGAAGACCAGCGCTTCGATCACATGGTTCTATAGTTCTCGCTCTGACGGAAAATGAAGACATCTTGGCCTCGTTGTATTTGCTGCTGCAGTAATACAATACATATCTAGAAGGAAAGCAAAACACGTACAAAATCTGTCATTTGGGTTAGATGCTAATTTATCTGTCTTAAGTTCTGGGAACAATATTTGTACTTTTCCCAGAGAACTCAATTAAATTTCATAGAAACTGAATACTAATATGACTTTTTACAGCATGGAACACAAATATGAAACAGAGAAAAAATACACTTGTGAGAAATATTAGCTGCATTAAAATATCTGACAATACTGTAAATGTAATTTCTAAACTGGAATATTTAGGTCCTAACTGTATTCACTAAAAAGCAAATTGCTTGATTCCTCCCTTTTAGGGTCAGGATTCAATTACACAAAAATACGCAGACGACTTAAAGACTGCATGTAAGATTAAGATAACCGGTATTTCATGGCAAATGATTAAACTAGCTGACACAGTTTTATCCTGAACTTTGCCATTAAGACTGACATTTTTATGCAACGTACACTGTAGTCTGCTGGTAATCTAAACTGCTGTATGTCTTTCTTCTTTCAAGGGCTTTAAATAGCAAAGAACTGGCCTTCTTTACCCTTATTGCAAATGTACAGGAAATATGTCTACGCTGTAACAAGATGAACTGTCTGTGACTGGAGTGTACTTGGCTAACTGTAGAACCTGGTGGTTCTTATCCACCATATAAACAGCCCAAAGAAACAGCAAACACATACACTCAGATCTGCTGCATGTACGGGAATGAGGACATTTATACAGCTCTAAATGGGATGAGAACATGTCCTCTGCACAGCAAGTCAAAATAGAAAAAGTGGCAAAAGTCTCTTACCACAAGTATAACTATTTCTTTAATACAGTTGTAAGCAACTCTATACTTTACTGTCGTATGTATTAATACCATTGTTCAGGCTTTCTTTTCCTTACTGGCAGGGAGCTATAGGAATGAATCTCTTAGAAAATGTAACAACAATGTAGGATCATGGGAACTGCCATTCTGGATAAGAACATATCCTAGTCCCGTATCCTGTCTGTGTTAATAGCCAGTACCACATAACCAAAACAATTATTGGTACTGTAGAATGACCTACCTGTAGGAGACATTTCCTTCCCAATCCCCAGGCAGTCAGGCCTAGATCCTCCCCATGCAAGTTAGACACCTCCTTGGAGGAACCTGGCTTATGCTCTCCATCTGAGGCTTTATGAAATGTTCATGCATGTATCATAGTTTGCTTTCTCCTATTTGCTGACATGGTGATAAAAATCTCTGCTCACTGAAGGGGGTAATAAAGGTCTCTGGAGGATAGTATACTCAACTGCTTTGGGTCAGTTTCTCCGCTGGAATATGTTGTGGAAACTCCACTGAAGTCAATGGCAGAGAATTTGGCGCCTTATATTTAGTGCAGGATTCTCAAAGGTTTATGCATGACAGGAATTCTATGGCAATGTTGCTGGATTCCTTGTCAGTTATAAATAATTGAGTAAGAGTAAGGACTCACTTTTACATCTTGGATTTTATATTAGTTCTAATACAGAACATAAAACACTGGTTTTACAAAGCATCTTCCACCAGAGGGAAAAATATAGCTTTATACAGTAACATCAATTTTATAAAAGGATGACTTTCAATCAAAAGAAATTTACAGGAAAACAGCTTCTTGTTTGAGAACTTATACAAATGCAGGATAATGGGACTCAACCTGATTCTCAGAAAATCAAATCATATGACCATCTGATAAATTGTGTTACTCAAAATTTCTAATCTCTCACATTGTAGAAATGTCTCAGCTTTTAAATACTGTGTAGATGATATAGCAACTTTCACTTTTCTTTCTACATTTCAAACCTTGAAAAACTTTCATAATCGTTAATATGAACCATATAGCATTTCCTTTTCCAACACGTTACACTGATCATTCATTAACTATTAAAAATGAAGATAACTATCATGAATTTTTATATAACTCAAAGTCTTAGAAAGGATATACAAACAACTCACTCACTCGAGTAACTTTTAGATTACATATGAGGGCACATCCACACTTTTCTTTATTGTCAAATGCAATGCATCACTCAATTATCCGTCCGTTATTAGCATATTTTCTTTCACTCCTTGGCACTAGTAGTTTGGGTTTTCTCTGCTACCCAGCACAAAAGCGTTCCAACCACTTAATAGTATATAGGCCTGATTTGGTCCCAGAGTAATCCATTGATTTTGGAGATCAAAATCTTACCTAAGACACTACAAAGGTTTATCTCTAAGAGCTTTTGCCTGAATAGTTCTGCTTACATGTATATGTCCTTATCTTAGTGTGAATGCATATGTGAAGGGAATGATAAATGTGTAGGTCTTAATTGATGTGGGAGTGGTGTTTTTGGGCTCATCACAAAAATTGGCATTATTATTTATACAGTAATGTAGGTAGTTTAGGTGTACACAGCTCTTAAAAATATAAGAAGACAGCTACTCTCCCCAGAAAGCTCGCCACCTAAATCAGACATTACACTGAGAGTAACAACACTATATAATAGTGCAAGCAGTTAGGAAGGGAAGGATCAAGATGGTTACAACAGATAAAGATTATGGATGAATTTTACTCCCCGTCACACTGCTGTGCATCGAGAATAATGCCATGGAAGTAAATGGAGCTACTTTAGGTTTATACCAGTCTAATGGAGATCAGAATTTGACTCAGTTCGATTTGCTTTTTACATTTGCTTCTATATATCTTGTCAAGTCCATACTTCTAGGTTCGCTTTAAACATTTTTCAATTTCACAGGCTGGGTATGGATTTAATGAAGGCCTGATTCTGCACCACTCGGAGTTTGGCTAGGGACTGCAATGGGAGTGGATCAGCCTCTTAAAGCCAGCTGTCCCGCTTCGGTAGGGACAATCCCTTTTTAAAAACAAAAATGAACTTTTTCTCATTCCATTGATCCAGAAAGATCTCCCATTAAAAAGGACTCAGCAGAGTTAACAGTCGCTTCTCTATTTGTCCTCCCAAGTATTCCTATTTATAAAATATAAATGCGGATGAGGTACATATTGCAAATCTGAACACAGGGAAACCCTCTGATCACCATATAACTGACAAATGTAAGTTCCACAGAGGAGTTTATATGATCACTTGTTCTACAATGGGTAAAACCTGTTGGTGGGATAATTGATAACATTCACTCTTTCAGTTTCTTCTCCAGGGAGTTGTAGAGAGTGAGATTTAAATGTTTCAATAGCTGTAGCAGAGGGTGAGATCCTGTAGGAAGAATAAAAGAGGAAGACCTAGAAACAGATAGGAAAATGGTGGAAACAAAGGAAACTGGTAAGAAGTGGGGAGTAATAAGGGACAGAGATTCTGAACAATATCAGAGAAACAGAGTTGAGAGAGTGAAAGAGCAAGATTATTACTGTGTATATCTACAGTGCCATCCATCCAAGGATCTCCAAGTACACCGCTACCTCGATATAATGTCACCCGATATAACACGAATTTGGATATATCGCGGTAAAGCAGTGCTCCGGGGTGGGGGTGGGGGAGAGCGCGCACTCCAGTGGATCAAAGCAAGTTCAATATAACACGGTTTCACCTATAACGTGGTAAGATTTTTTGGCTCCCAAGGACAGCATTATATTGAGGTAGAGGTGTACTTTAAGTACGGAATTAAACCCACTTTACACTGGGACAATGAGTCAGCAGCAGACCAGGGAAGAGAACCAAGCACTTTTGATGTATAGTCCTGTATTCTAACCAGTGGATGCACTAATTCAGAGTTGGTGCGGGAGTTGTAGCCCATTTCCTCCAGCCCTTTTGGCTGAGGTCCATTTGGCCAAAGGACTTGAAACATAGATTACATGAAGTCTTGTAAAGCAATTACTGAATTTTTAAAATCCCCTTAATTGAATTCTAAATACATTTCCATAAAAATCAAAGTACTTTTCCTTTTTGTGAGAACTTTGTTTATTCCATAAAACATTACAACATTTTGAAAAGCTCCAGAAAATTTTAAGAGAGAAAACCTTTTGATCTAAAAATCCAGGATTGAAGAATCAGTGGGGAATTCAAGAAGAATTATGTCCTCCCAAAGTAGTAAACATATGGAATAATTTGAGTTTAAGAGAGTTAGACATTTTTATAGAATGAAAAGAGGAACTGAAAGATACAATGACTAAGGAGGGCACTGGGTCTGACTTTCTGTTCCAAATAGCTCATTCCTTATAGATTTTTATGGCTCTCCTAGCCCCAATATTAAACACTTGACCTTTTTGTCAAATACTATTTTAGATTATTAGACTGGATGATTAGTTACTAAATATATGGTCTACAATAAATAGGAAATTGTTCAGTACAGTGCTTCAACCTCAGTTCTTTCAGGTATTGCTCCCTTGATATTTAACGTTAGAACATCAAATCCCCTTATATTAGCATTACTTAACCAGTCTGATGCCCAGAAGCTGCACAAGGTTTTCATATGGGACATATAGATTTCTCATGGGGCACTATCTTGAATGCCCCAAATCAATGGTTTTAAGCATACATCACCCCGGGAAGATAAGCTGCATAAGGAAGAAAAAGTAGCCCAATTAGCAATCACTATGGTGCATGTTTAGGAGAGGAGCCCATGGAGTCCACAAGACTTATTTATAATGTACAAATCTAGCGCTAATGCAGCAAGACATTTTCAGATTTTGGGAACTAGTTCCCAATTACTAACAAATGTCATAATTAGGTTTTTTGAAACAGATATTGGACCTGATTTACACTGGTGTGAGAGTTGAATCAGGCCCATTAGCTTTACTATAGTATGTAAGACCAGTTGCTCTAAGTCTTAACACAGATTATCCCTTATTTATTACAGGATAGTTATTGTCAGTCCAAATACCACTTTGAGGCTTTCTGCTGGTGTCATTACTCATGTGAGTAGTTCCACTGGAGTGAATGAGCTGCAGGATTGGTCCCAATATTTGCAGTGCTAGAATTTATATCTTCCTTGTTAATTATCCACCAGGGTGATGGATGCAGCCTATGTGCAAACCAAATAACATTACTCTTCCTCCTGCAGGAAGTTTAATTTATTAGCAATTAAAACTGATGTAGAAGAAATAGGAGAAACCACTTAAAAGTCCAGCCCTCAAAAATCATGCAGTGACTGAATGGTTTGTGGACAGTCAACCTCAGCTAAAAGCACTACAATGTTTACGTAACTGCTGCACAGTCTTGTTTTTAATAAAAGTTACCAATGCTGGGATTATTCCAGTGTAATTAAATCATGGGTTAGTGAGCAATTACTTCCAAAGTAAACTGTTGAAACCTGCTGTGCTTCAATTGTTGCCAAATCCAGTTCCTCCTCACTCTCTTCTTCCCAGTTGCTATTAGATGCTCTAAATTCTGGTACGTAGGCCTAGCTGTAGTGTTATTAAGTGTGAGTAGATAAGGTTTGACAGTTCTTAGCCTGGAATTCAGTGAGTGGTTCGATGTGGCTCAGCATAATCTTCCATAACTAGGATCTGACTGTGGACTTTGTGGTTGAGATTACTGCATGGCATAACTCCACTGAAGATTGCTGGGACTGAGGATGGAAAACTCACTTCCCAGAGAAATGTGGCCAGGTTGGTCTGTTTCTCCCTTTATAAAAACAAGCGATACACATGAAAAGGGGGAGGTACATTCAAGAGAGTTTTACACAGATGACTGAATTTGTCACCACTCCCCTCCTCAATGACCCATTTCAATAATTTGTTATCCACATGATTCAAAACAGGATTTCTGGAGTAGCTTGTGGATTTGCACAAAGTTGTATAGAAGTAAATATAGCTGGCACAGCCAGTGAGGTTATAAATATCTACTGCTAAAAGGTCATAATAAAAAGTAATATCTCATACTTATACTGCGCTTTACACTTTTCAAAACACTGTATGAACACTGACCATGCCTGACAGGTAGGTACGTGTGACCTATATTTTATAAAGGATGAAACAGACCCACACAGCCACATTTGACTTGGTGTTACATCAGGGATGGAATTGAGCTGGAGAGGTTAAAGTCAAGGGAGCTACTCTGGATTTACAATTTATGCTGGTGTAACTGATATCAGAATCTAGCCCCCATCTTCAAGATGCTAATTCCACACTGCTGTCTCACACTGTGGGCTTTTCAACTACAAGGAGTAATTTATCAAATGTAATACACGAGTATGTATGTTTAGCCAACTGGACTCATGGATAAATTTGCCTCCTTCTGTATATGTGCATAAATAGATAACAGCTTAGCTGAGTGCCTGAGAACACCTCAGGAAAGATATCTTACTTAGGTATGGAACAAAACCATACCAAAAACTGATATAAAATCATCGTAGCCTTCTGCCAAAAGCTATGTTTTAGCAATAGCCCTGTTTTGCTATGGTTCACTATGTTTTCCATTACATCTAGCACAAAGGATAATGCAGGCTACATTTTCTTATGACTCAGGCAACTAGTCTAGAAATCCAGTGGCTCAGCTTTCTCAACTAGGCTCTTCAAGTCTGCATTTTAACCAGACATATCCCAGGCACCATCTGTCCATCTGTGCAAATGTCAGCACAGTCATTCCACTACAGTCAGGATGTCTTGAGAAAACAGTTAGTCACATTGAAAAATCTAATCTCCTTGATCACACAGTTCTAGTGATAATTATAACATTTCTATAACTCTAGGAAAACTAGAACATATGCAGATAATGACACAAATGACACTTACGAAGCACCAGTGTGTTATAAATATAGGTGTGCAGTTATTGGCAAAAGAACTATTTGTTATCTTTTGAAAGCAGATAAATAACAAATAAGAATTTCAGTTTTTGCAAAATTACAAAACCAAAAACTTTATATGCATTAACCAATTGATGTTTCTAACCCATTTGCACCCCGTTCAGCTACAGTTTCCAGCTGCATATTTACATTGCAATCTACTCAACAAATATAAGAGGGACTTCACTAGTTTGCTACATCGGTATCCAGCATCACTTCATGTATGTCATTTACAGCTGGCAGAATTCAAATCTCTCCAGTAATGGTACATTAGTTTTACATGCACCATGGTGATCCTGGAGTAAATTCTATATGAAGATTCATCTTAGAGAATGGAAAAGCAGTTCCAACATAGTATTAGACCTCACAAATGCAGATAAAAAATAACCAAGCAACCAAAAACAGCCCCTACAACAAACAAACAGACAACACTTTGGGCCTGTTTCTGATTTCACTTAGATTGGCTTTACACCAGTGCAATTCACTGGTTATTCCCAGATTATACCAGTGTGAGATCAGAATCAGAGCTTTTGGGTTCATCTATAATAGGCGTATGTTTCCTCTACTGATTTCTCTTTATTTCCCTAGGTTTCACTTAATCACGTGAAAAAAACAAAGTACATATAACTTATTGTTTTAGCATTTGATGCAAGAGAACATAAGGTTCAAAGAATATTGCCAAGATTCTGGGATGGCCTCTCAAAAGAGTTTGGTAATAGGTCAAGGCCGGAGGGGCTAAACATACTGACTTCATTGCTAGCATCCTGCAAACATGGGGTTTTCTGACTCTTTCTCAAGAAACTACCTCTTGACATGAATGTCACTAACTAATTGGCTGATCCCTAACCTCCCTTTTCTGTAAGAGATCATTGAGATGGTAGTGGGAGGCCAACTTCAAGAGCATCTAACATTCTCCACTTTTATGAACACGAACAAGGTTTCAGACCTGAATGCTGCAGTGATGGGCACTGATAATCTCGGCATGGAAATGGAGAAAAGTCAGATGTCCTTGCTAATACTGTTGTATCTTGCAGTGGCCTTCAATGCTGTTCACCATGTGGTGCTCTTGACATGGCAAAGGGAGGAAAGAATGGTAGTTCTGCTAATTTCCATCAAGAAGTTCCCAGAAGCTGGTAATAGGTAACTAATTTTCCTTTTCAAGGGTTTTCAGGTCTTTCCTACACTGGTCACAGTTCAGACTACAGGGGTGTGAGTAGTCTGTGCTGTGCTGCAACTCCCCCCGTGTGGGTGCAAACAAAAAGATTCCTACTTTGCTTTACTGTATTCCTCTTCAAACAGGACTACATTAATGTGAACTAGGAACCTTTCAGTTCATGCCCAAAGCATCCACATGGGAGGGTTACAGCGTAGCACTTTGGTGCACACTGCTACTCATGCCCTTGTACTTTGAACTTTGGGGCAGTGTAGACATGCCCTCAGTTGTGCAGTACCACAGTGCTGGCACCCCTCTTGTTCAAAACATATCTGTGATATGGGAATCGGTATGCACTACAGTGTCATCAATATCCTGATGACACCAAACTCTACTGAAACCAAACACTACAGCTTCCTTGTGTCTGGCAGAGATAAGGTGTAGATTCAAGCTAGTTGGCCCAGGCTCTTTCTAGATAACATGAAGGTGATGCTGATTGGCAAGAGAAAGCTTTTGGAGAAACTGACAAAATCTGTGCCTTGCATGGTGACAGGTTTCAGAGTGGTAGCTGCATTAGTCTGTATCAGCAAAAACAATGAGGAGTCTTTGTGGCACCTTTGAGACTAACAAATTCATTTGGGCATAAACTTTCTGGGTTCTAGCCCATGAAAGCTTATGCCCAAATGAATTTGTTAGTCTCAAAGGTGCCACAAGGACTCCTCATTGTTTTGACAAAATCTGTGACTGCTTTTGAACTGAGGCTGACTACCATTTTTAAGCAGGTCACAGCCTAGGGTTCTAGTTATACTCATCTCTACCCATGGAGTCCTATCTAGCAAAGTGGCCCCAATGCCTTTATTCACCATCTGCAGCTGGTCAAGGAATTGAGTCTTTTGCCTTCATCACATTCATCTATATCTTCATTATCTCTTGGCTAGATGGCAGCAATGTGATTTACCTGAGAGCACTGATGACGGCCTCTTAGAAGCTTCAGCCAGTGCAGCATATGGCTGCCTGTTTTGTGAGCAGGGTACATTTAACAAGAGCAAATTACATCTGTGCTCTACACTTTGCACTAGCTGCCTGAAACATTTACCATTCAGGTAAAGTGCATAAGATCCTTGTCCTGGTCTTGAGCTAACTCTTGGCTATGTTACCATAGCCTTCCACCTATTGAGAAGGTTTTCCCACCTAGGCCCCATAAAGATGGGGTGCGAGGGACTATAAGGTTTTTCATAAATAATAGGAAGAACCAAAGTGCAGTCTATAGGGGGAGGGATAGCTCAGTGGTTTGAGCACTGGCCTGCTAAACTCAGGATTCTGAGCTCAGTCCTTGAGGGGGCCACTTAGGGCTCTGGGGTAAAATTAGTACTTGGTCCTACTAGCAAAGGCAGAGGGCTGGACTTGATGAGCTTTCAAGGTCCCTTCCAGTTCTATGAGATAGGTTTATTATAGGCCAGTTCTTACAGAAGACACTGGCAACATTTATGTGGATTGTACAGCCTTAAATTACCACAAAGCGAGTGATACTTCCCTCCAAAAAATGAAATTTATGATTCTGCAATTTATTAAATCATCTTCTCATATATGCAAATAAATAAAATCTCCCTTACACCCCCTTGAGAAGCACAAAAGATATGCAGCGGAAGCAAGAGAAATGCACAGGTTTCGTGCAGGAACAAAGAGTATTAATACTAAGAGTGTTAAGAAAGAGGAAGAAAATACTGTAGAAAAAATTCTGTTAGTGCTCATGTTCCAAAGAGAGAACTAATGAGTTCCCTAGTCATTACTGGGGAATTTTTCATGACTATAATTGACTATAGCTTAATTGACTATAGCTTAATTTGTTCCAGAGCTTGCCAGGGCTGAGCCCCGGCACCTCTAGGCTTGGCAGTTCGTAGCCCCAACACCTCTGAGCTTTTCATGTCAGTTCTGAAAGTAAAAAAATTGCTTGAGCCCCAGCACCTAATTGCTTGAGCCCCTGACATCTCTTTCATTCCAAATTAAGCACTGCCTATATAGCGCCATTCATGAAACAATGATCCAGTTCTGTGTGAATAGCAAGGATCTTATGGCTTTCTGATTTATTGAGAATATTGTGGACTCCTTGTGCTTTGTGTCCTGGGATCACAAACCTGTGCAATGAACATCTTATCACTTAGCATATACTAATGCATTTAGTGTAAATAACACCCTGAAAGAACCACAGGCTATTATTTGTACATTTGTATTATTTTGAGTGCTTTAGGAAAATATGGGAATACCCTGTAGCTCCTGTAGTAACCTCCAATTAAAAAGATGTGTCAATACATTCACACTTGAGGGGAAAGGCAGCGTGGCTGGGTGCAAGGGACAACAATGTGATGTTGCAGTTATTGGCCTGTGCTTCTTTTATAATGAACTGAGGACCTGAACTTGCTGGAAGTTGAATGCCCTAAAGTTCTATTGCACCTCTCAGCAAAGGATCTTAATGGGGTTGTTGGGACCCAAGTTTTTATATGTGACATGACCTTTTAAGACGAAAGGAATTTCTTCTATTATTTTCTTGACTTGGTCCTATGTGAACACTCATTCCCCAAATCTCTGTGGTCTAATCAGGGATATCGTAAAACCCTCAACTGAAAAACGGTAGACCACCTCTGTAAATCAGAAGTCTGATGAATACATCTCATGACGCAGATACGGTTGTCGCTTTCTATCAAGATAAGCAACACTGCAAGTTCATTTTTGTATGCTAAATAAAATAAAAATGTCAATATTTACACATAACCTTCAAGGCTCTTACTTATAGCTTTTTAGTATTCAGTGCAGACAACGTTTTCTTTAGTCCATTACCAACAGCTTGGAAATTTATTTAGAGGACGCAACCCAAATGTTCCTCCAAATGTTGTTTCCAAATGGTCATCTTGAAAAATGCTCTTTTAAAGGATGAAACCTTTATGTGAAGATAAAAGAGCCATATAAACTGCAGGGAACTCGTCTGAAGATTAAAACGACTAATGATAAAGATATTACTGTTAGTCATAGCTTAATTTGTTGATAGCTAAATCACTAGAGGCTTTTACAAGCTTCTTGAAACCTAACTATTGTACACTGCACATTGAACCTCTGTTTATACACTGACACAAACAAATAAAAAGTGATCATAACAGTTGAAATGTCATTAGAAACACAATTGAGAACATCTGTATTGTAAGCAGAAATAAATTAGAAATACTGAAGTGTTTTGTAGCAGTGAAACTGAGGAATAAAAAAAAAAATAACCTACAGCACCTGGATTAAGCAGTTATAAATAATGCATAAAGGAAAAATCTCATTACCCCCTGTGTAAACTGCCCCCTCAATGAAATATATTTTATGAATGTTGAATCACAGTAATAAGTGCAGCATTTGTTTTCCCCATAAACTTTTCCTTTCTTGACAATTGGATTCAGAAATAATGGCCAATAACTGTGCTGTCTGCAGGATTAGGTTCCTTCACCAAGCAGCTTTGAAGTGACCTTCAGTTTTTGGACAAGAAAGTAGAGCTGTGTGAATAATGAATTTTTCGGTTCACAATTCCAAAAAAATTGCGGAAAAAAAGTGTTTTGGGTTAAACAGAAAACTATTTTTTTGGAAATTTGCAGCAAATCAAAAAGTAAAAAGTTTTTTTGTTTCAACTAAGCATTTTTTAAAGTTTTTAATTTTTAAAAATAAAACGAAAATTTCAAAATAAGTACACATCTTGAACCGAAAAATCAAAACATTTCATTTTGAAAATGTTGAAACCAAACATTTTGACTTTTTTGGATTTTTTTTTTTTACATGAACAATTCAGTGATACCAACACAAGTTCATGAAATATTTTGGTGTCAGTGAATCTGCCTATTATGCTGAAAAAGTTTTGGACAAAAAATGTTGCCCAGATGTACCTATTTACATATATTTATCAGGAGTAATCTTCTTGCCTACAGTGATTTTACAAGAACTATAACTTACATAACTTTTTCACATTTTAGCTCACAGAGCCTAGTTTCAACAAAACAACACAACTAAAATAAATTAGCAAATGACTACAAATTCAATAGCACCACTAGAAAGTGTTTAGAATCCAAGCCTTAAATATTATAATTGCCTGATATCATGGAAGACTTTATGAGATTACAGTAGCTAAGGAATATATGAGAATATGGAAAGTTTCACTTAAGCATAAAGCCAGGCCTCACAGCACAATTGTTTGCACTGTGAGATATGCAGTTCCTAGTTTCATTAGAAACAGCAAGTGCCATAAAAACAGGCAGGAAGCTTCACTTTAAAGTTCCCAATTTTTTTACAATTTTAAAATCTTTGAGTAAAAATCCTGGGTCTAAGGCTTCTCTCATGTTTATTTTACAGAACAGCTCAGTTAAAGTACTCATGGAGCAACTCTGGATTTATGCGGTGTAAATGATTGCAGAATCTGTTCCATTGATTTGAATGGAGTTACTCCTGATTTCTGACAGTGTGAGATGAGAATCAGGCTCCCTGTGATGTAGCCTGGGTGATCACTGAAGCTCTTTAGAAATTCCTTTAGCAATCGCCACGAATTCACTGGCACACAATCATTACTCTCTCCATAGAGCAGCATGGCAAAACCTGCACTGGTGTGAGTGTGGGAGGTTAAAAAGGAAGTCAGAATCTAGACTCAAATTACAACCTAGTAGATTACAAATGGAAAGGATAGAACTTCCCATCAACTGATAGATATAAAATGTCACAAACATAAAAACATTATGAAGTCAGGTTTGAATCTGGAGTGCTTTTCCTTCCATGATTAATGATTGGCCTCAAATAGGATGGGAAAAGGAAAGCAAAGTTCCCCTTGAACTGGCTTAAAAATGCCACAACTAAGAAAAAAAATATTGTAACATCAATTTAAAAAAAACAAAACAAAAAACAATCTCTACTAAAATGTAAAGGTCAGGAAAGATTTGGGTGTTTTTAAATGCTGTCTTGAAGAAATTTTATAAAGGTTAAGATGTCATGTACTTTCAGAGTTACAGGCACTGGCGGGGGGTCCATGAGTGCCAGCTACACCTCAGGCCACTCAGTGACTGTGAGACGCAATGACAGTGGACAGCAGGAGGCTGGCGGATCAAGACTATCGCTGTGCCACTGGGGAAAACCATGTATTACTCCCCAAACAATACAGAGCTGTGTGCATATTTCAACAACCAAGTTCTAGGCAGTGTGAGATTGTATAAAATACAAAAATAGGCCTAAAAACAACACAAGGGTCTAATTTAAATCCTCTTAATCAAGGAAAGGCAGAGTACAGGCTCCTTCCCTGGCCTTAGCTCAGTGTTTCTCAAACTGGGGTCGCCGCTTGTGTAGGGAAAGCCCCTGGCAGGCTGGGCTGGTTTGTTTACCTGCCCAGTCTGCAGGTCTGGCCGATCATGGCTCCCACTGGCCGCGGTTCACTGCTGCAGGCCAATGGGGGCTGCTGGAAGCGGCAGCTACTAAGTCCCTCGGCCCACGCCACTTCCAGCAGCTCCCATTGGCCTGGAGCAGCGAAACGTGGCCAGTGGGAGCCGCGATTGGCCAGACCTGTGGATGGGGTGGGTAAACAAACTGGCCCGGCCTGCCAGGGGCTTTCCCTACACAAGCGGTGACCCCAGTTTGAGAAACACTGCCTTAGCTCAATCTGCTGTGCCTTGCAATTGCAGAGGGTAGAGAGGCAGCCTTAAGTCTGTGTCTTCTTGCTTCTACAGACAATGGGAGTGGTGTATAGGTGGGGTAATTTCCTTTCCCCAGTTCTGACAATGATGCCCTCTCTCGAGGTGCTTCACTAACTTCCCATCCGTTTCTGTTCAAACTCACAGCTCTCTCTTTTAAGGTTTTGCACAGGCCTGGCCTTGTCTACATCTTACTTCTCCTCTCCGGTTGCTCCCCACATTTCACTCTAGGTCCTACTCTCTCATCAGGCATTGCAGAGCCCTATGGGCTTGATCCAAAGCCCAGTGAAATCTTTGGGACTTTATCTCCCCTTCCCACTCTAACCTTTGGGCCTTTTTGCACATTGCATTGCTCCTTCTGGAATGACTCTGCATCCAGTGTCTTCACCCTCCTCTTTCAAATCTTTCCTCAAAACCCACTTCATTTATTTGCTTCATTTACTTTGCTTTCCACTGATGCTCTCCACTCCCGGGATCTTCAAGTTGGAAACCCAAGTGGGCAAGTGCTGGTGGATATTTTTGGCAAACAATTTGGTGAACTAAATGCCTAAGTTTGGTTTAAAAGGTCAGTGAACCCATCATTTTGTTTTGCTCTCAAGTGTCCATATAGACGGAATTCTGGTGGTGTGAATATTCATAAAATAGGAATAATACAAATAATCCAAAAATAGTCCCAGGGCAAATGAATTTGTTTTATGGTTAAATGAATTTCATTTTTGGATGAAAGGGGAAAGAACAGCTGACTGATGGTGCCGAATCAAATGTTACACAGAGGCCGGACAAATAATGGAAAACAAAACAAAACGCTTACAAAAATATTGTTAATTATGAACAGCTTGACTGCTTTAGTGCTAGGATTAATTCAGAGCCCAGTGTGACTCATATTATCTTTAACTTTTCTCCTTTTTCCTACCTCTCCCTTTGTATGTTTCCTATATTCACCTGTTGTACACTGCAAGCTCTCCATGGCAGATACCATGGGCCAGATCCCCAGCCTGCCATCTGGCAGCTTTGCATTGTTCAGGCAGTGTAAAGCAGCTAATGTAACGGGGCAGCTGAGAATTTAATTGGGTGTCGCTGGCTCAATGTCACCTGCTCCCAGTATCTACCCCATAGGAGGCATAGCTGCAGCACCTTGAATTACAGCAATCACCAGCCAGCAGAATGTCCTACTTAGGCTGCTCTAAATTATGCTGGGGATCCCAGCCAACCCCAGGACTGGAAGAGCAGAAGGGTGTCTTAGAGGTAGCTGCCCCCCAACTTGCTCAGAGCAGGGCTTGGTTGGACCTCTGCCTTTTTCACTTTCTATAGAGTATCATACAAAGTTCTAGTGTTGTATAAATAGTCACTAAAATAATGCACAACAATACCACCAAATCTTCGGAGGGTGTCAAGTTAAAGTCTCCTTAGTTTTTGTAATGGTCTACGTTCCTCAAACGCTCTAAACATTTTTTTCTGCAAGTCTAATAAATAGCATGATTTCTCTGAAGCGCTGAAATGGCTCTGCAGCAGGTAGTAAAATAAGATGTTTGTCCAATTTTTGCAACAGCACAGATGCAAATAGCTGTAACTATTTTTTATAGACAATAAAAGTATCTTTCTCATTCTTGGAGAAAACAGAAATGTTGCCCGGCTGAAATGATCTCTCACTTGGCAAACAAAACTGTTTTCCTTTGTAAGATGTAACGTATATAGCAGGGTGGTAAAAACCTCATACTGGAGATAGGGAACCATGCTATGGATAGTACGCACATGCAAGCCTCCTCATGACCTCTCCTCACTCCTTTATCCTCAGCCTCAGAGCACTCACTGCACTAGCAGAGCTTAGAGGGCCTAGTGTAATTCTATTTTTTCTCCATCTCTCCAGTAGGAAAGGCTATTCTATATAGTATTTGAACACCATCCTTGTTTCTCGCTCTCTTTTTCTCTCTCACACACACATACACCCACACCCTCAAACAAACTCCTATCTTTTACTCTTGTAGTCTAGTTATAGTGTTAAAATGATGCTGAAACACAACATGGAGGCAGATTTTTCTGTCTAAAACTGGCTGAATTTTCCCCTAACAGCTGCACTCTAGATTTTAATTAAATAATACCAGTTGTGCCTTATTTAACTAAGCCAGCACATCTTCCTTATGTCCTGGTATTGTATTAATTTCATTTTCTGATTTTTTTTTCAACCTACAGGTTTGCATCTAGATCGCTATCCCTCTGTTGCTAAAAACTATGTCAACAAACACTAAAGTTTGCAGAGTCAGGGGTATATTTTTAGCCAGGCTAGCCTCTGGCCCCCTTTTCGGCAGGTGCAAATTGTGCCAAGAAAATATGTGCTTGCAAAATGCACTGTGGACACAAGTCTGAGTACCTGACCCGCTAGCTATCTCGCTTGCACATGCACAGAGGTACAAATATATAGAGGCAAACTGAAGGGGACCTTTCTAAAAGTGTGCTCCTGGAAATCACAAAGGGCAAGAAATGCCAAAGCTAAGATTATAGCACCACTTTTAGCTCTTATAAATTGCATCTCTTGTATATTTTAATGATATACATTTGTATACAAACATCAGCAGTAATGGGTTTAAAATAATGCAATTAACCAGAAAAACAGAAATAGGAAACACTATGTATGTGCCACACAGCTGAGTTAACTAACATTGCCTTTGGAAGCCTAACTTTGTCATTACCTGATTTTTCCCCAACAACTACATCACTTATTTGCATTTAACTTCCTTGTTATTTTTAAAAAAAAAGACGTGACTCCTGATGGTTAATTTTTTTTTAGCGTTTTAGTAGTCCCAAATAATCTTTGAAATTCAGAACTTTGTTGCTGATATTATTTGACTGGGAATTTTTTTTTGCAGGGGGAGGTCAGAGGAACAGGGCAGGGTATATTCATGTACACTGTGACAGTTGCATCTTTGTAATGGAACAACAGAATGATTGGAATTTGCAAAATATCCTAGAAAGCAGCAATACTAGCAAGATCCTAATGTCATGTGATGTAATTAGCTTTGATTAAAGGTCCAATCCAAATTGAAGAGAATGGAAGATGGAGCAAGCCCTTTCTCTGCACCTACAGTTGTTTCCCATAACAAGATACATAAAAAACGATTTTTGTTGAAAAAAAGATTTTGCCTGCTTGGTTGTTACCTTGGAACGTTAGGTCCTGGCTGTCCTGAAGCTTGCTGGTGATTGGAAAACAAATGAAATTATGATATCACAGGGGTGTGAAATCTGAGCATTTCAGAAGGGAAGAGATTTTTATTTGGATTTTGTGGTTATTGCTTTTGTTCACACTTACTTCATTCCAATACCTAATTAGAGAAAGGATATCTTTGTTAAAGACTCAGCACCGCCCATCCTTCCATTTAGGATTGAGAACTAATAATACATATCCTCTGAAATCCACACAAAGTCTTCCAGGGAAACCAAGGAAGACCAGACTTGAGAGCTTCACTTCTCTGCCTGTGTTTTTCCAATGCCACCCAGGAGCAGAGCATACTTGCACATACAACTTTGAAAAAGTATCTGTCATACTCAGCACTTTTGTGCACAGGTAGTAAGTCAAATGGCTAACACTTATTTGACATGTTGTCATATTATATGCAAATGAATTTTAAAATAAATCTATGAAAAACTTAAAGCAGAGTCTGCAGAGATTTCTGTCTAAATCCTGTACAGACTACCCCATTTTGTTCTTTTGTGAAAACAGAATTCAACAGATACCAGAGCAGAGCAAGACAAGGAGAGCAGTTAGGGAGAAAGCAGATCAGGTTAATTTCACTTAAAGGAATAGGGCCAGGTCTTGAGGACAGAAAGAAAGAGCAAGAAACAGAAGCAGGAAAGCAAATGAGCCCATAGGGAGAGCAAAGAAAAACACAAAATAGAGACAAAATAATTTTAAAAAATACAGCTTGATTCTGCACTCTTTACTCTGCTAAAACTCTGTTGATTTCAATGGGAATTGTACGGGAGTCGAGGATGCAAGATTGGGCCCCATGTGAAGTAGGGATCCAAGAAGAAAATTCTTTCCTTACTTCTCTTGATGAAATTAATATATTGGCTGCGTTACTAGACCATCTCCTATTATGAATTTTAGAGCAATGTCTTCCCTGCATCAACAGAAAAAGACAGAAAGAAATGAAAAAGCCCAATGAAAAAAGCAGCAGACAAACAACATTGTTGACCTAAGGGAGAAGAAGCTTATTCCAGTGGGACTCTGACTCCTCATTCATGCTAAAGAGGATGATGACTAGTGTTCAAGCAGCTGGGCTGCTGACACAATATTCTTTGCCAACCACTCTCTGTTACTGGTGAACCTCTTGTATTACATTTGTGTGAGTACCATTGCCCATTACTAATCAGCATAATGTCAAATGAGATCAACATTAACGGTGGGAAACATGATGCACAAAACAAACTTGACATTGGTGATGCATCTGTAAAACTGCATGAATCAACAGAGCCAGAGCAGATGTGCATTTGTGCAATTCATGCTGTGAACATTCGAGTGCTCTGTTCATGGAATCTGGTTCTCAGAACTGATAGATCAGACATTTCATCACAGGCATTACATGAACAATATTACAAAACTAAAATGACTATACACAACTGTGTTACACATGCCCCACAAGCATGAAAACAGAGACATTTTAGGTGTAGAACAGAGCACTACATAATGGTTGGGTTATTTTGCAGGAAGCATTACCAAATAACAGCATTCAAAGACTGCTCTTATAGAATAAAGCTGTAACTTTATTATAGAGAAAATTTCTATATTTGCATCTGGGGGAAGAATTCTGCCATATATGAAAGAACCGTGATGATTTTCCAAGCCATTGTGCAATCTGTCTCCATGATATCATGCTTCCAGTGTCATGCACAATACATTCTATATCCGTCATCAAAGCCAGTCTCAACTGCCGTCTGACACTGACTTAAAAACAAAAATCGGTAATAAAGGTGTAATTGCTCCAAAGGCACAGTATGATTGTTTCATATATTTACATAAATGGTTCCTACCCTGTTAGCACATTCCGAATCAATTTCCACAGTGTTTATTCTAAAGTGAAATTTTAGTCTCCCCCTTCCTCCTTTGTTTATGAATATCTGTGTTTCTGACAACTGACAAAGGGCATGCTGAAGACTTACAGTATTCACGGTTGGCTATATGCTGCAGTCGGATTTTTCCCACATAGCTTTATTCAGTGTGCCTTAGCTCTGAAGAAAATGGCCAGGTATTGCAGACCCAGCAGTAGCTGAGCTCCTCAGCAAGGACAGCCATTCCTACCCTAACTCTAGTGTCTTGTCTTTTTTCTTTTTTTAGATGAATTTAGCGCATGTGAAAGTTCTAGATGGACAGTTGTGGAGGCTGAAGTCCTCCATTCACCCACAGAACTGGATATTCCAGTGCTAGCTCCACCAGTGCTCACCAGCCCCGAAGAGGAGAGTCCAGTTTCCATGTCCATTCAATACTTGACATTTATGGTCAGATTACCAATAATGGTCCCAGTTGTGGTGGTGTTTTTTTAACATAGACTCCAGTCTGCTGCCATCATCAGTTTCTTCTGCATAGTCCAACTGACAGCCATCACATTGTAACAACTTCTGGTTACTGCTGATCTGGGTTGTATGTGTATTGGGGATGACCTAGAAGTGAAAGCTACCCATATCCCCATACCAGCCTCCAGAGTTATCCTGACCACTTTATTATTATTTTTTGAAAATAATCCTTGATAGCGATGATGTTGAGATCACCAAAATCTCTTCACTTGGGAACACAATTTGGAATATTTATATCTACCTATCAACAAAATACAGCATGAAACACAAAATTTGGAATATTAAGATACTACAAGTTGTAGCTAAACTACAATATGAAATATGAAACCTTTTTCAAGGCATTTCATAACATAGTTGTACATAAATCAGAAACTCTGGACCAAATTCTGGAAATAAATAAAGGAAATTGGTATTGTAATGTTGTTCATGTAATGCCTATGATGAAACATCTGCTCTATCTGCTCTGAGGACTACATTCCATGAACAGAGCACTCAAATGTTCATAGCATGAATAGCACAAATGCACATCTGCTCTGGCTTTCTTGTTGCTCTGTCATATAGGACCTGTTTGTGATCTCATGTATCAATACCAGTGGAATTCCATTGACCTGAATGGAGCTATTTCTCATTTACATTGATGTAACTCAGAGAAAACTCAAGTCCAGCGACCCCGTTTGTGCAAGTTTAATTTCTATTTCCTTTAATAGGACTTACTCTTGCACACTGAAGAGTGAATACTTAAGATGAAAAAAATCCCTGGATCCAAATACTTCCCAAACTTTGAAAAAATTTGTATCCAAATCCTAATAGTATGTTTTGGAACCATCATCAATGAATATGCACCAAAATTTCCCATTTCTCCTTTAACAGTAGTATGAGCTGGAGTAGTTTGGTTCAGGGAGTTAATGCTCTGCTTTCATCTTTGGAAATGTGGACTCAGATCCTCATGAAATGTAAAAAACAACATCAAATTCTCTCTCACACACAAACAGTGCAAACTACACATTTACATTTAAAATACTACGCATGGTTGTTCAATATTATGTTGTCACATCACTTTTTTACTTTAAAAAAATCCTCCTTGACAATAAAGGGGAAATAAATACACAGGTGATAATCCCACAGGTAAGAACTCTACAGGTAGGAATGCTTGACCATATCTAGGCCTACATACTTATAAATATGCTTGGGTATGCATCATGTTCTTTAGTAAATTCAAACTCTTAGCAAATAAGATTCTTGTTCTTTTCCTTTAGTCTGATGGATGTATCACATTGAGCCAATAAACCATAGTATCAGACAAAGACACTTGTTGCTTGTTTAGACATATGACCTGACAAAAGGTAGGGGAAATTTAAAAAACCCCAAAGAACTCATAACAAAAACCCTAAAGAGAACCAAAGAAATATGCCAAGAGAAAATGTGGCACACATCCTTTATACGTGTTTCATTTCTGTTGTTTTGGTTGGAAAACAGCTGCAGGTGTCCTCTAATTATATCACCATTTTCACAAATATCAACTGTCATATTTAATTTGTTACATTTATCATACAGCCTCCTCGAACAGAACACTTCTTTCATTACACATTTTGTGCCAGAGTTTCTAGCATTCAAGCTAACTTTCAAGCTAATCAATTAATGCATTATTTACAAGTTAAATGTTATTAAAAACAGATTCTTAATTTAGTAATGATTCAGTAGACCCCAGGCAATATTCCAATTTGTTTTTCTTGAAAATGGAATAACACTTAGAAGAAGGGGGAAAATAATGTCAAGGATACTTTGGCCTACTCATCTGTGCTATAGTTTCTATGTGGTTTTTCTACCTCCTAATTCCCCCTCCTCTTTTTTTTTTATACTGTATTTTGAACACATCAGCTAACCAGTTGCAGAATGACTGAGAGGAAAGGTCTATGAAAAATGAAAAAAAACCCAGCAGAAACACTATTGTGAGTTTTGTTTTTAAAAAGCACCAGGCAGTCTGGAATGATTCAATACACATGTTCACCATACAATACAACACATTTTGATTTACAGCACCATTCTAGCATTACAGCAGGTTAAGAAGGTTAGAAGTCAAGGGAAATTAAATGTTATTAGCATTCTACTGCTGTTGTGCTGCACAATGTGAGTACATACCTTTTCAAATGCACTTTTAAACTCACATTTGTTTCTAAAGCTTTTATCTCCTCAGAAACTTTCAGGAGCACTTGCGTATAGTTAGCCTTTTCTATTTTTGTGTGGCTTTTCCTTTCATATATATGCTTGTTCAGATGCTTCATTAAAGACTAATTCCCTTCCTATTCCCTCTCCTTCACCCTCAGACTGCAATCACCTACAATATGGTGGTTGCCATTAAAATCAGAATTACCATTTGAAGGTAATTATTGTAAGGACACTTAATATACCTGTAATTCCATGGTAATGCTAATTAGTTTCAAACACTAAATGTCAACATTTTAATGACGATCATTGTGGCTTCAAGATAATTGTGTCAGTGTGTTTGTTTTAATTTGGGGGAAAAGTGAAATCCAAGCAGGAATTCATGATCATATGCATTTTCTGCCATAGCATGGTTTTTAAACTATAGGTGTACCCGACTTACACATTTCGGGTCTGCACTGAACATGAATTTTGGGTGGGTTAATGTTTGGATTCAATGTTCTGGTTTAGCCTGTCACAGAGACAGGCCTATGTTACCAAATTCAGAACCAGATATGGACAAAAATATGGATCCAAACTTTGTGTTTGTGCATGCATTGGGAAGGTGGATGGAGGTACAGAAGGTGAGATGTGAAGTTCTGGTTTAGGCCCATGGCTGTTGATGGATCATTTCAAAGAGGTGGCCAATCGTAGGATTTAAATTCCTGTGGGCCTCAAATACTTAGGGTGGGTCCCCTGGACAGTTAGATGTTTCATTCCCCCCTTTTGTAGCTGTACCACATAAGGGATAAAAGTCTACTACTGCTAACAGCCAACAATATTACTCCCTTTGCTTAGGTGATGGAGGTCCAGGTTCTACCTCTGCTGAAGAGCTGCTGTGGTGGATCATTATAAAAGCATCCATCAGAAAGTTTCAGACTTTGAAACTAAGTTTGTGTTTATTCAACTTTACAATCACTTCTCTGTACTATCTGTGTTTCACATACCAAGAAACTGCATTGCCCTATGCAATTGAATTAGTTGTACCGTGACTCAAAGACATTAAACAATGACTTTGATATTTTAAGTACTAAGAGGAACTTTTAATTTCTTCCTCATAGTAAAACAAACAAACAAACAAACAAACAAACAAACAAACAAACAAACAAACAAACAAACAAAAACCCTTAGTTACACAACCTTGAAACAGTTATTCATTCTCTATTCTGGGTGGACTCCACTGAGATAGAAAAAAAGCATTTAGTTTGCTTAACAGCAGAATTAAAATTAAACAAACATAGACATGCAACCTTAATGACACCCAGCAATGCTAGAGTAACAATTTGTTGCTTCTAAAATTTGTTATTTAACATAAGGGGTAAATCTACTGGGAGCTTTTCAGGTGCTGCTGAATCTGCTGAATCTGACACCCGCTCTCCCTGCTTTTTTGCACGGGAGGGAAGGAGAGAAGGGGGAGGTGACTTGTACTCACTTGATCAGAAGAGTCTCTGCGAGAACTCCGAAGCACACAGCTGCTGCGTGGAATACAGGACTGGGTGGAGGGTCCTTAAAAGCTACCATCATTCGATAGACTGCAAGGGGAATGATAGTCATTACTGCCAGGACCAAGCAGAAGAAGAGCCAATTCTGCCAGTGACAAAACAGGATTCTCCACACTGATCCTTTCTGTAGCTGGTACTGGGGAAAAAAAAAAGAAAAAACAGGTGGATTAATGCTGTGAAACTATGAGCATTAACTGCTAATGTCACAGGGCAGAGCACCTAAGTGATGATTCACATCTGACAATAAATATATGAATAGCTGTTGAAAGCTTGTTTGATTTTCACAAAGGGGATTAAACAAACATTCATTTGTTCATTAGTTTTGAGCAACACTTTTATGGCAGGAGATGCATTAAACCTTAACATATGTCTGCAACCAAGACATTTGGGGTTTTTAAAGATTAAGACACAAAGCAATGCAGAATTCTGTTTATGCAGAATGGCCTTGAACTACCTGTAATGGAGTGAGCTATGGTTATTATTCATTAACACTGTGAATCTTCATCCTGTTGCAGGCTAGTAGGGATGTGTGTGTGTGTGTGGATGCACGTGCAATGCTGGCCCTCAGACATTTTTGTGCTCACCTGGTCCTGGGACAGCTGTGTGATAGGTCAGTTTCCTGGTGTAAATTACAGCCATCTGTAGGTTGCTCTACATTACAGCAGCAGCCATTAGCTCCAAGGGACTCTCATGGAACCTGGGGATCAGGAAGTCCCAGGCTACTCAGGTCTTGACCCTTCTGTTGGCTGCAGGAGGGACATAGCTCATAACTCATTAAATAGCTTTATGACACTGGAAGATCCCCTTAAGCAGACTGGTGTCTCCTGTGGCTAGTTACATTGGCTTTAGGGCCACTTTGCAACACTGGTGCAGTGTAAAGCAGCCCTCATCCAAAGAAGAACCTGTGTCCATGTCCTTCTGATCTGCAGGGCAAGATTGGAAGGTAATAAATGGAAAGAAACTGATGACCTCAACTGGTGTAAATCACTGTAGCATCACCGAATTCAATATGCCCATTCTGGATTACACTAGCCCAGAGAGATTTAACCTGACTCAAGTGAACAAGCTATACTGTGTCTCTTTTCCCAGAGGGCAGTGGTTTTGTGAGAAGTGCTGCATGGTGTAAAGTTGGATATGACTGGGTCAGTGCAAACATAATCACAGACCTCCAGTCTCCCATTTATGTGCCTCTGGGTCTTCACCTCATCTCACCAAGCGATAACATAAAAGGTTATGACGTGCAAAGCAAAAAGCTCATGTTGTTAGCTTCGTGAACTTGGAAAAAAATGAATTCTTAAAATTATTGTAAGCACAACACACTCGACATCATATACCACTGAAATAGATGGAAGATGGAATCTGAATATGATTATTAATTTAATAACATACTCGTCTGGTTATTATAATAATCCTACACATGGATTTTTGCATTACGATCAATGAGGGCTGTACATTTACTTGACTTATTATAATCCATCTTACTATTCAGACGTACAGTGGCAACACTAGTGAACAGCATTGTTTTTGCGAGATAACCACCAGCATCTTGTGATATTCCTATTCATCTGTTGTAATGTTTAGAAGTGGGCCTCTTAACTCTGACCATTGGACCCTGACAGCTGTCTGTATTGCTCTCTGGCTCATCAGCGCTAAAACCAATTAAAGACAGACTGTGCTACCTATTGTCACCACACAGGGTCTTAAATCCTGGCCTGGATTAAGTAGCCAGGGAAGGGACTGCTGACTACATTACACAGCCCGCTGATACATTGCATGGAGATTACAAAAGGGCAACATGGCTTCTTGTGACATACTGCAAGAAATCTCATGGGATAATAATTTATTATTTATATACGGGAACTTCTCAATGGTTTCTGTGAAGATTACCGCCACTCCATGCAACGTGCTGTACAAATGCATAACAAGACAATGTCCCTGAAGAGCTTACAATTTTCAGACAATCATTGTGAAATGTCCTCCAAGGGGACACAACTTAACAAGGACCATCTTTACAATGTTACCCCTTTAGTTTGTGATTGCAGGTTCTTCTGGGAATTTCCTTATATTGCCTCTCTCAGTGATGCTTGGACTTGGCTGTAGATTATGCTGCTATGTGTAATATGCACAGAGAATTGTACACTGGCCATAGAAGAAGAAAAGTAAAATATCTCCCCCTTTTCTGTATTTGAACTGGATTGTAAATGCGCAAGTCTCAGAGAGGCAAGCCAATTTGGGAAGAGTAAAACCTCTGCCAATTCCAGAAATATGAGAACTTCTCAAACACCACTTTCTTCCTTCTCTCTAGCTCCTACTGCATTCATCTACCTCTCTCCCCACAATCTCCAGAAACTGCCTGGCTACATCCCTGCCCAGGACCCTCCAACTGAGTCTAATTTGCTCTTGAGATGGGCCCAAACTAAACCCTGGAGCTGACTACCCCTGAATTTCAAGAAAGTTGGATCTGGATCCAAATGTTGTGACTTGAGCAAGTTCTACTTTGCCCTCCCGAACATAACAATATGCTCCAGCTACAACTGGCAAAACTCCTTCCTCTCCATTCCATTAATGGACAATAAAGTTCCCCTACCTTTGATGATCCCATTGCAGGACCCAGCAGCTTTGGTACCATGTCTTCAGGCATCTGGATGCTAGTCAGTTCAAACCATTTGCACTGTGGGGCATGAATCCTACACAATGGTGCAAAGTCTCAAAGCATAAGGAACTTTAATTGACTGGCAGGTGCACCTGGTAGGTCAATTGACAGTCCTGCAACTTATTTCTAAAGGCAGAGGGGCACTATTGGAGTGTTGTGAGCTAGGAGGAATTCAAGTGGCCCAGCAGAGGACTGCAAAGAGAGAAAGCTTGTGCATCAGGAGGATGGAAGCTAGATTTTATTGGATGGTCATAAGAAAGGAGGAGGGAACACGGACCTGTTGGAGGGTGGTTAGATGAGAGAGTTAGGGTTATTATTGGAGTCTCAAGGAGGTAAAGGAAAAGAGAATTAGAAAGTTCAGATGTGTTTTGGTAAGTACTCAAACTCTTGTATGCTTTGTTGAACAAGATATGACCCAACCCATAGAGACCAGATGAGGATCTAAAATTCCCCAAAGTTCAAGGGTATTCATGTGTGGGTTTTACTTCACTGCTATCTCTTTTCTGAACCAAGTCAGGTTCATCCATCTCTAAAGAAAGCCCATGCTAGAAGCTGATTCACAAATGCACATTATGAAAGCTGAAATGGCGATACTCAGTACACAGTCAGATGAGGATGCAGACATGTCTGTGCAAAAGAACAGAGTAGGGCCTAAAGTTCTTAGCAAACTTGACTCTTGTATAGGATTGTGGGGGCTAAGCTAGGAGAAGGACATCTATTGTGCCAAGTTAACTTCACTACACCCACTTGCCTGTCATTTTTATTGAAACTTAAGAGAAGGGACTGACTGAAGAGGGGACCTCAAGCATCCAGACACATAATGGATTCCACTACTGAGCCATCACTCTTTTTTATTTTCACTTTTGATGCCATTTTGCATTTAAACAGGTAGCATTTGCGTGGAATCAGTTTCTCCAAACTCCATACCTTATACTTAGAATATAAAAAAAGTTATTTCAAGGGCTGTGTTGCTATGTGATTGCAAAAACTGCATTGCAGGAAGAAAGGACACCAATAAGAGCTTTTGGAAAACAGAAAACATTTAACTATTGTGAGATTATTTTTCAGTGTCATTGTTTAGAAGCACCTGAAATGACTGAAGCTTATCTCTGCACATTTGAAAGGCTGTGTGACTCATACTGTGATTACGTGAAAATACCAGAGAGGGAAAGAGACATAGCCCATAGTTAGGATTAAACATGGGTCACAAGAAATAATCAGTGTTTACAGCACATTTAACCTGGGTGCGGTAAATTTGTTCAGATTTTATTTAAGAGTAAACTTTCAGTGGGGAGTGGGTGGTAGCAAGGACAGGACTCCTATACCGAATGCCAGAGGACTTTTGCTGAGTCTAACAGTCTGAGAGCTCCCAAAACAAGAATAATTTCTTGCCATAATTAAACTGTGAAACGTATTGCTTAAAAAGAAGTTTTAATTACAATTGGTGTTTCCAATCCTAGTGCTGGAGGCAGTTGTCTTGCTGAAAATTGATGCCATTCGTGGCACTGACAATAGGCAAACCCAGTGGAAAAGCCTGTAAACAAGCTTCTAGCTTTAACCATAGGAGAAAGCATTTTTGTTGTTGTACTATTATTAAAACAGGTTGGAAATGGATCAACATACTCTTCTATTGAGCTGACAATTATCATACTGTTGATATCACAAACAATATCATTTTTCAGCAACATGGCCACCTCCAGCACTAGACTCACAAATGTCAGTTGTAACTGAAAGCTGATTTAACAGCTACACCCTCAACATTTGATAGTTTGTTTCTGGTGAAAAACAATTCTTATCTCGAGAACAATGGAAACCACTGGGCTGAGCAAAAGAAGTGCAGCTGACGGCCAGCTCCTGGAGGTGCTGAGCAACCTCAGCTCCTCCAACAGTCATGTGCATTCCCCACCTCACAGCATTAGGCCCTATTTGAATACAAGAGTAGTAGACCTTCACTCCATACTGTGCAGTAAAGAACTGGTATCTGGATTGGGTTGGTCAGGACCTATATCCGAGTGCCAATTCCAAAGGAGCACAGAAGAATCACTTTCCCCAAACCATATGTCATCGTGCCAAAAAGACACCCCACATCAGTGTAGAGCAGATAGGAATTAGATCATTTGAAAGAAGGGAAGGGGGGAAATTGCCTCCTCATAGCAATGACAAAAAAGTCTCTGCTTTCATCTCCTTCACTTGAACTCTCTCATGAGATGGGTCAAGGGGCACATTCTGGATGCAAAGATTGAAAAAGATCAATTTCAATGCACCAGAGGGTCTAAAAGACAGGTCTGCAGCTAAATCCTGCCCTGCATCACTGACCTGGGACACTGAAATGAACATGTTGGATCTTAACATATATTGAGAATGGAGTTCTTCTTGTATAGTCAATAATAAATATGCTTGCATGAGAACAGGTGACAATGGAAGAAAATAGTCCACTATGTGCCCAATGTTGAGGAAAAGCTGTATTAATAAAGATGGATGACAACAGAATACTATTTATTTATAGTATTTCTTGCAATAAAGCCTCTCTCTAGTGTATTACCTCTAAGTAGAAATCCCCCAGTGTAACTACCCCTACAGCTCACAGTCACATGACACAGCGTGACCTAACCAGAACCATAACGACAATACGAATGCCAGTGTTAGTCACAACAACACCGGAGAAACTGTTTTGCTACATTCATCCTTGTGTAAAGAGGTCAGTGTAGGTATGGCTAATGATGGTATCTGTGTAATCATTACAGCCTGATCTCTCAGAGATAACATGGTTGGATGAACTAGTTTGGGGGTAAGTAAGACCTAGGAGGAAGCTCAGTTTTAGTCCCTGATCAAAACTTAACTTTTTAAGGTGAAGTGCTAGACACTGGATCCAGGTGCCTCTGACTGGAAACAATGAATGTGTATAGTCTGCAATTTCAATTGAGAGGGTCAGGGGCTTAGTAGAATGGCTGAAGTAGCCCTGTGTGCTCCTAATGTGGATCTGATATTTGGTGAGGGAGAAAGGACGAGAAATGAACAATACTGATACCTGAAGCCCTAATTCTGTCCACAGAGCTGGCAAGGCAAGCTTCTCCACCTGGGGCCACAAAAATGTATCAACCCTGAACTGGACCGGAGGAACCAGTTCTAGGGGTGAGAGGTCAGTTCATTACCCATGTGTTTTAGTGCAGGGCCTCTCTTGAGACTGAGACTGTGTGCAAAGTGTGATACGCCATTTGTTATGTGAGCAATTGTCCATCAATGTGGACACTAAGGAATCTGAATAAAACTACCGACTGATTTTACACTGGCTACTCAACAGGTGGCAGATAATAGTGATTTTTTGGTCACTACTACTGCTGGGCAATTTACTGTCAATATTTGTTTTAGTTTTTAAGAGAATTCTCCTGGTTTGTGCTCACCTTCTATAAATACTGAACAGTATTTTTCCTGGTGAACATGTCTGTGGAGAGCAAATTTCAAAATCACATGTACAAGCACTTGTGGAAACCCAGTATCCACATAAACAAATCTTTGCTTCAGAACCTGTGCAGGTTCATCCAGCCAGAAACAATGGCACGCAATTTATCTGACCAATCACAACTAAGCACACGGCTCAACTTTAGAATAATGAGATGGTGGATTAAAATACTCAAGAAGGTATTTTGCTAACTATATCTGAATGGTGGAAAAATCCAGGGCCATGTGACCTGCTCACTGATATTCTGTGAACAGAATGCATACGTTATTTGTTGCTGAGCTGTAATCTCACTGTTGATCTGGGCTGGATTTGAACCAAAAACATAGTGCAAATCTAACCTTATTTTAGGGAAGAACCCTAAAGGCTTTGTTTCCTGTCCTTTGGGTCATTCAGTCTCCCCTTAAAATTCTTTGTGCGTTTTTAAGAACTACCGTGCCTGGAGCTTAGTACACACAAGCAATCCTACAATAATATGCCTCTGTGTGTGTGTGTGTGTGTGTGTGTGTGTGTGCGCGCGCGCCTCTGATGGAGGAAAAACAACTTCTGTAAGGAAACAGCTTTCACTTGCAAGCTTCCAAGGATTCGTTGTAAACAACGCCGAGAAAAAAACCTCCCATTAAAATATGAAAAACATCTCTGGCAGGATGTTCAGCTGATATCAATGTGGGTAACGCCATTGCTACACCGATTCAGGCAGCACAGAATCTGATCCCTGGAGACTGTATTTTTGATATATGTGAATGCAGCAATCTCATTGTGTCCCAGTATTGTTTTAGATGCCCTAATCTGGGCCCTTTTGTTTATTGTTTTTGGGTTTTGCCTCAAATGCCACACTTTCTGGTTAGGAGCTACAGCTGAAACAGCCACAGTACTGAAAATCTGGGCTTGGACTGGCCTCTAGCTGTGTGCTGTTGAGTTTTATTGTTCAACTGAATTAGCTTGGATTAAATGCAGCCTGCAATTCACTGGTTTTTTTTGTTTGTTTTTTGCTGCCCAGTAGACTGTTTTGCTGCACTGGAAGAGTCGTGACCCTCCCTCCCTTGACACTTTGACACAATTTATACTGTCTATTTTACCCTTGGCGAGACTCACAGCTGGTCTGCATGATACCCCATATCGTTTTTATGATAAATGAATGCCTTTCTTAAAGTATCTTGGTCCTGGTATGGTAAACGATATGCTGTCTCCGAAGACAGAACAGCTTCTATTAGATGCAGCTATTACCCAGCCTGTTCCGTTTTTTTCATTTCCTCCTTTGTTCTAGTTTTGATTTTCTTTTCTCCTTTTCTATCTCAGTATTTTTTTTTGAGATATCATCAATGGAGAGATATTTTGGATCTTATGTTTCTGGGGGGGCTTGTTTCCATTTTAGCTTGCTTTGTAGATAATATCTTGTCATCTTTGTCCTTGAAAATGTATAAAGACACCTCCTAGCCCCCAAAAGTGGTTCTTAAGCATGTCTTCAGAAACCAGTAAACAAGACCAAAGCAATTTCTAGAGATCGTCTGAGTGAAAACCATCTCCTTCAGCAGTAACAAGAAAAAGAGAGGAGCAGTTAGGAAGCAGTTTATAAAACCAGGAGAGGTCTTAGTGGTGTTCTTATTGATTAATATCTATCATGAGTCCCAGAAACTGAATAAGCAAGCACTAGCTCTCTCTCTACCTTCTCACTTTCCATGCTTGCTTTCTCTTTCCCTCTGCTCCAAGACAGGTCACTGTATCTGCAGGTCACATGAAAAATATCCTGGATAGTTTTGAGTAGCATGTGGTAATAAGACATAGTTTCCTATTGATCTTCCCTGTGATTTTGGATATCTCTTTATTATTGTTTGGGTGGAGAGAGGGGAGGAGAAGGAATGGGGAGAACCTAATAAATTTAATTTTTTTAGGATCTCAAGAACTTAAACTGAAAAGCTCAAGAAACTTGATGAGGTTCCAGAATAACAGTTTCAATCAGAGGTATAGAGCTCCAGAAGAATAGCGCTACAAGTATTGCACCATCCAAGCATTCTTTTATGCAAGGCTAGATCCACTGGCTTTAGGTCATCTTCGAACTGGAATACTGGCATATTGGAGGATCTGGTCCATCATGAAACAGTCCATTTAAAACTGCGCCAGGAAGCCATGGGGCTGGAGTAAATTTGGGGCAGAAGGTCTGCAGTACAGCCAAAGCTTGAACCTTCACATGACTTTCATGACCTTATCCTCCACTGATTTAAATCTAGCATATATTTATTTACACCTGGGCAAAGCATTTATACATACTACTGTTCTGGTTTGGTAGCTTTGCACACCCACTTGCACAAGTATACATGGAATACCCATCACTTCTCAGTGAAGAACTAGGCTGATAGTCTGTTAAGCCCATGGAATGATCTGAGTGGAAAGAACGTTTTGCCTGACTCTGAACCAGAGAGAATGTGGAAAAGTATAGTTTAGCTCATTAAATTATGTAATGGGGAGTGAAGCTGAAAACATGTATAAATCCGTTGAATTTTCTGAGGAAGGAGATAAGAATAACTATGACTTCACTCTGAAAAGAGCAATGTGCATTTCATTCTGACAAGGAATATAATACACAAAGGAGGCAGAGGCCCAATTAAAGCATGAGAATAGCCCTTTAAGCAGAGCCTTTTCACAACTCCCCTTCACTGTGGAGATCCTTTTCATGACCAGCAGTGCCAAATTTAGGGTCACATTGTATCACTGATGTTGTGCAAAGTAGCCCTATTGCAGGAGAGAATTAGGCCATAATATCCAAGTTAACGGAGACCATAATAGTCTCCTCTTTACTGGACTGTGGATTGGCTGCCCTTTGACAGTGCCAGGACTTCTGTCTCGCACAAAAAGCGTCTCAGAAATCTTCTGAAGGAAAATGAGGAATCTGCAAGGCCTGGAGAGAGTGGAAATGTATACGGATGATATCTCAGTCTGTGGGAAGTCTGAGCAAGAACATAGCATATAGTTAAAACAAGTTCTGAAGGCAACTTAGCTTGTAGGACTAAATCAAAATTAATGTACTGTACCACAAGAAGTTCTACAGTTCTTAGGATACGTGATTGAAAAATTATGAGGGAGAGGACAGATCCAGAAAATCAAAGCTGTGGTTGAAATACTACCAACTAAAAATGTGTGGATCTGGGATAAACCAGAGGAATGTGTCTTATGAATCTAAGGGCATGTCTATGTTGCACCTGGGAGCAAACGTCCCAGCCTGGGTACACAGACTTGTGGTAGTGGGGCTCAAGTTAGCATGTTAAAAATAGGAATGAGGACATTGCAGCTTGGGCTCTCATGCCCACCCAACTCCCTGAGTCTGAGCTTGGGTGGCTAGCCTAAGTCTCCACCAGAGCCGCAATGTCCACACTGCTATTTTTTGGACGCTCGCGTGAGCTCTGCTAGCTTGTTCCCAGCTGCAGTGTAGACATACCTTAAAAAAACCTACTACCCACATTTCCAGAACTGCATTTTATGATATTTCCAGGTCTACAGCATCATTGATGCTACACAGAGATGATAGGAAGTCAGTGGCAAGATGTCTTTCAGATGCTGTGACCAGATATGCCCACACACAGAAAAGAATGGGGGGTACGAATATGGGTATGTAAGAACTTCCACAAAATATCTGCAGGATCTTGATTTCTGTCAGACCATAAGAATGGCCTTCCTGGGTCAGACCAAAGGTCCATCTAGCCCAGTATCCTGTCTTCTGACAGTGGTCAATGCTACGTGCCCCAGAGGGAATGAACAGAACAGGTAATCATCAAGTGATCCAACCCGTCTCCAATTCCCAGCTACGCAAACAGAGGCTAGGGACACTCAAACAATTATTAATAAACAGTGAAGATCTATATTAAGGTCCTCCTAAATACCAAATATTGCTTGGGCATTTGATGAGGTTTAAACCTGTTAAAGAATATGTGCCAGGGACGTCCGTAGTAGTTGACACTGTATCAGAGATGATGGGTGCCATTTTGAGAACAGTTTTTTAAAAATAGTAGCGGGAAGCTAGAAAGGAAGGGAAGTAGAGAAAGTTTTCAAGGGAAGTTCTATAGTGAAGCAGAGAAAGCATGAGTGGGAGCACACGTGCCGGGGTAATACTGTTTTGTTCATTCTAATAAATTTCTCTGTTCAGTGATAAAAGAAAGTAACTTTTGCTGTGATCCTTTACCTTTGTTACATGACACACATACCGTATATTATATATTGAACATATTACAATAACAAGCACTTTTGAACAGAGATGAGATGAATGAGAAAAGCCCCTGGGGCAGAGAGAAAACAGCTGCTTTTCCTAGCTAATTCTATCCACTAATTACAAAGGAAAATTCAGTGGCAAACCTCAAGTTAAGATATTTTTGCAGGAAGTGGGGCTTTCAAAACTAAAAGTTTGTGTGTAGTGGGCGGTGGTTCATTCTGCAAATAGTAGTTTTGAACTGCTTCTCTGGGGCCATGGGAGTGCCCCTTTCCTTAACTTGCACTCATCCAAGTCTGACAAGGCTGATGTGGGAACAATCCTTAGAAACAAGGGAATGATCTTAATTTTGACCATAAATGGAGCTACATGCATGGCACTGTATTATGTGGTATGTGCATGGGATCTTACTCTGAGTACTTATGTTTTTAGACTTCTTTGAAAGTGAGCTCTGATCAGAGTGGATGTTTCTCTTCTGTGTGTAACCCTGCAGAAATGCCTGATCATATTAGTAATTTTACATTACAGCAGATCAGTTTTACATTATAACCCTTCTGATATGCAGAATGTTCCTGAGAGGAGATGATGCACAGGCTGTCTCCTGGAAAAGCACTGCTTATTTGCTGGCCTTCCTTTTTCCAAAATTCCTCTCAGTGAAGTTATCGTGTGGTAAATGCCGGGTGGCACATAAAAGAGAAATTTCATAATACAGAAAGCCTTGCTTTGTTGAATGCTGATGTTACTAATCTGACAGGATCCAGTCCCAGAAAGTCATCATCTTTCCATTTTTACAGAAACTGCTTTCTTAATTTCTCAGATTTTGGACCTAATTCTGACCTTGACTGTATCAGCTTTCCGCCAGCACAACTCAATGCAGCTACTCCCGAGTTTCACCAGTTACTGCCCTATCTATGTTGTATTTCAGAGCATTATATGGATTAAACGACTATTGCTACAATATAGTTGTGTTATAACAAATGTTGCTACATGCTATGATCCTTTGGTCACTTGTAAGCATGAGAAAATAACACAGGACAAACTGAATAATTAGCACTGTTTTAAAATACATTTCTGATTGGCACGTGAGCATTTTAGCACAGCTTAAATGCTGAACTCATCCATTTTCCTCTCTCATCTGTGGAGATGGTATGTGAGGCATAACCTGCTTCAGTCATGACACTTGCTCATGTGCAACAGGACTTGAATTAGCCCTTCACTAACTAAAGCTAGGCATCATCCTCCCCCCTCACCCCCTGCCAAATGTACATTCCAGGGTGCCCCTGAATGGGCCTAGTGTGGGTGCTGACAGAAGAGGGTCACACAAAATGGAGATTTTAGAACAGGTTTTAGTCAGGAATTCAAGCCCTTTTTATTTGCAGTTGGACAAAGAATCATTCCAGTCCTCCTGAAATCACTGCACAGGTGTTACAGTGCATGGTTTATAGCTACTCCATCTTGCCCCATGCTTGTGAACTATACCCTTTCCTGCTTTGCACCTGGACTTGTAGCATTTGAACACATAAACCCTCTTGTGGAAACTCCCAGCTAACAAACATCATATACAGTAATCCAGAAGGAATTACTATTTGATATTTGAACATCATTTAATGAGCGCCCAGCATTCATCTGTAAATGCACACTGTTAATTTAGGGCCTGCTATTCATTAATTAGAGGCATAGTGGCAAGTGCCATTGAGCTATCTGCAATGTTTAAGGTTACATCAAGCCTTAGTAAATGGTTTGCTGATAACAAGATGCATCCATCTTCATTACTTGGCCACTCCTGTCTGAATTTGCTCTGCTTCCTGTAAGGGCTATGTCACTTGGAACTGAAGAATTAAACTTTTATCCAAACCAGATTCTGCACTTTCACCTCTTTTTATTCCTTGAGTAGTTCCAATTTATTTTGCTTAAATGACACTGGATTACCTAACAGGGAGAGGAGCGGTAACCTAACCTAAAACAGTCTGCAAATCTTTAGTTCTGGGCCTGACTGTAGCAGTGGGTTAACATTTATAGAAATGATTACATTTATATTTCATCTGATACTGGTCTCAGTGTAAAGAAATAGGTTCTCATTTTTCTTTTCATAAGGTTACAGCTTAGATAGGATAAAAAAACAGAGGAATACAGGAAATTAATTTTAAATCTGAAGAATAAATATCTCTTTTTGTTCAAGTTTACTTTTGCAGTGTTACATGCTCAAAATAGATATCATTCAAGGCAATCATATTGCAGGTAAAATAATTCATAAACAGAAACTTCCATGTAAATCCTGAGCTATACACGTGACTGGGAGTGTTCATCCAGCACAGGATCACTGCAGCTAGATTTTCTTGTCTCTAGTTTCAGTTTAAACATGCTCTGTTATGAGCACTATTGCTACTGCTGGGTCTAAGGCGATGTAGCTTGAAAGTAATCTCTGACTTCCTAAACACATTGTTTCCCCTTAAAACTACAGGTATGAGAACTTAAAATAGGAAATTAACCTCTGCTGGTAGATGGTTTCTTTAAGTAGTTGCTGCTAGACACATGTAACACTACCTGGCATGGTTATTTAACACATTAGGGTGCTTATAGGTATAGCCTACTGCTCTCATGAACCATAGTTCAATTTTAAAAGCAGCAAAGAATCCTGTGGCACCTTATAGACTAACAGACGTTTTGGAGCATGAACTTTCGTGGGTGAATACCCACTTCCTCAGATGCATGTCATGACATCTGATGACATGCATCTGAGGAAGTGGGTATTCACCCACGAAAGCTCATGCTCCAAAACGTCTGTTAGTCTATAAGGTGCCACAGGATTCTTTGCTGCTTTTACAGATCCAGACTAACACGGCTACCCTCTGATACTAGTTCAATTTTAAGCATCACTGGTTGGAATACGTAATTGTAATCATAGGGAGAAGTGACTTTCTGGCATTTGATGTTCAAACTGTGTGTGTATGTGGGAGAAGAGGCAAAGAGGAAAAGTTGCTTATTGGAATGATAGCTCAAGGGAGGGTTTCTGAAAACCTTTGCACCATTGAGTTGGCATATTTATCACAAAGTGATAGTCAACAGTGCAGAGCTTCACTGGGGGAAAACCTTCCAGGGTGCTACTGCATGTTGTGCATGAGCCAGCTGGTTTAGAAGATGTAAATTTCCTTCTCAGTTGCAAGCTAGTAGACAAAAATGTCAGCTGACATTTCAAACAATGGATCAGCTGAGAATGGAAATGTATAGATGTACAGATTGTGGTTTTATGTCCAGTGCAGTGAGATGCAGCAAAGACTAGGCAAGGTTTGCTATGCAAGGAGCATGGCAGTAACCCAGTAGGTGATATACTGTGCTGGAGGCTCCTTCCCACTATAGTCTGAGAAACACACAGCTACAAAGTTTTAATCCAGTACAGAAAGTTTGTCAGGGGGCTACTCATGCTCATGTGTCATTCTTCCATTGGCCTGCATCTCCAGTATGTACAAAATGAGAAAATAAAACTGATAGGGTGGTCAGAAAAGAGAAAACAGACATAAAGCTGGCTTTGTAACATTTAGACATTATACATGATTGAAACAGACAATATCTTAAATTTACCAGAAGGATGAGCTAGACTCTTGAGGTAAGTGCTCTGTGAAGCTAATGTGCTACTGTACAAAGAAAGCTTTTTCCTTGGAAAAGATAAAGCTAATATTGTGGTGACACAGGCTACAATGCTGCCACTGAAATGGAGGTCAAATCTGAAGGTCCTTTGCTAGCAGAAAACTACACAGCGGTATTTTAATTTTTTTGTTTTATTATTGAGACAAAAATTCTGTTCTAGACTCTAAAGCTTTACATGCAGGCCTCTGGTTAGAAAAGCACTCAACGATCCAATTTCTATTATTCAATATTGCATTAAAAAACCCCAACAAAACTTTGGGCCCTGGCAGGTCAAGGCGATTTTTAAAAAGGTTAAAAGCTGTTCAGAAGGGCTACAGTATCCATAAAGGCAAATGAGATTATATGTAAAGACTGATGGAGAAAAAGCAATAATTGAGATAAACCGCTACTGTCTCAAAAAGGTTTAGAGGGAGGAAATGCTGATATTAAAACAGAGAAATTGAAAGACTTACAGATCAACTGTCACATCAAAGACAGTAGAATATTTCATTAAATTTGTAGCATTTGTGTTTACTTTTAATGTTTACTAGGTTTTTGACTTCATTCCATTGTTGTTCAGTTAAATATTTTTGTAATAACTTGGGAAATATTGTCATTGAGTGTCTCCAACTTCCAGCTGTTAACTACTGACCTCAGTGTTCTTTGCATCTGTAATATTATAAGCCTTTGTCATGGAAAGAGTTATGATGTTTCAATCAAATACACGGTGAAGGTACAAAACCCATAACATCATCTGGATAATGACTGTATGGATACACTTGTAAAATATATTTTAGAAACTCCAGGGAAACAAGATTGGGAAAAAACATCACAACCATTATTCTCTGCTGTTTGCCACTAATTGAATGAATGATCATTGCAAGAGATGCGTGTGGAATGCGAATCCCTGCTGTTCAGGTGTATAGTAAATAAAATTGCACATAAGACGGAAGACACAAGATGACTGGATCAAAATGTTATTATGGTCCTGAAATTCAAGCCATGAAGGTGACACGAGGGCTGAATTGAGTGCAGGATCTTTGATTAGCCCACATAGTATTTGAGCATATAGAGAAATTGCAATCTAGATGTCCGACTCCCCTTCCTTCTCTACTGAAACCTTTACAAGAGAATTACTACATCCCAAAGACTGTAGTACTATTATCACTCTCAATGGTATGTGGCAGTAGGCTGGAGGGAAGAGAAGGACTGACTGAAACTGTGAGATGTGGTGTACAGGGAGTGAGGAGCAAGTGTAAATGATCTCCTCTCACCCTCTGACCAGTTTCACCAAAATATCCCCTGAAGGGCTGAGTTTGAGCTTTACTGTCTTTGTGTACTGGATCTTTGAATAGATTGGCCCAGTCTGAATTGGCTTAGCAGCTACATGGAACTCGTGGAATCAACAGGACATCTACATTTCTTTTGCTACTAGGGCCTGTCTTAATTTTTTTAGCTGTGCAATAATAATAATAATAATGATAAAAGATTGTTCGACCATTTATTGTTAATAAGTTATCCAAATGTAGCCTTTTTTTCAATATTTGCTGAAGCTCATGTGTACAAATTTCAGCCTCCAGATGGTTTGTGAATTGTTCCATGTCCTTAATAATCCATTTGTCACTTATTCAGTGTGATTGGTCTTCTAAGTCACATGGTATTGCTTCTGCTCCCACAGTGACTAACTGAAACTTTTTAAACAAAAGAATGACAAATAGTGAATAACAAATAACGCACCTTCTGATATGAATGTTCAGAGAAGTCATTCGTACTAAAATTCACAAGACTTTGCAAATCATTAAAGGGCTTCCATGAGGAAATCACTGGTTATCTGAATAACATGATGTGACGAAGTGGGACTCTTCTTAATGTTTCCTCTGAATACTATGTGGGTGCCTCAGTTTCCCCTATGCGTCTCAGTTTCCTCTATGCATTTCTTAAGTCTCCAGTCTGCTCCAAGGGAGAAGAGGCTCCTCAAAGTCCTGACTGGCTTTGTGAGGATTAGTTCCCCACAGGGACTCTGTGACACATAATTAATGTATAACAGGAGCATAAACTCACTATGTTTATGGACAGGGCCGGCTTTCTGACCCGCGGGGCCCGATTGAAATACTTAGTGGCAGCCCGGGGCTTCGGCGGCATGGGGTCCATTCTGGGTCTTCTGCAGCACCGAAGGATCCCCCACCACTGAAATGCTGGCAAAGACCGCCAGAGCGGAACCCCCGCCGCTGAAATGCCACCGAAGACCTCTGGACTGGGGCCCCCTTAGGCGCGGGGCCCTCTTCAGCGCAGGGCCCAATTCTAGGGAATTGGTTGAATCGGCATAAAGTCGGCCCTGTTTATGGACCAAAATGCTTGCAAATAACTTTTTGTTCTATTTGTCCAGTTCCAGGAAAATTATCTGTCTGTGCTAGGGTTTTTTTAATAAAAGAACAGGAGTACTTGTGGCACCTTAGAGACTAACAAATTTATTTGAGCATAAGCTTTCGTGGGCTACAGCCCACTTCATCAAATGCATAGAATGGAACATATAGTAAGGAGATATAAATACACATACAGAGAACATGAAAAGGTGGGAGCTGCCCTACCAACTCTAAGAGGCTAATTAATTAAGATGAGCAATTATCAGCAAGAGAAAAAGAACTTTTGTAGTGATAATCAAGATGGCCCATTTCAGACGGTTTGACAAGAAGCTGTGAGGATACTTAACATACGGAAATAGATTCAATGTGTGCAATGGCTCAGCCATTCCCAGTCTCTATTCAAGCCAAAATTGATGGTATCTAGTTTGTATATTAATTTAAGTTCAGCAGTTTCTCATTGGAGTCTGTTTCTGAAGCTTTTATGTTGCAAGATTGCCACCTTTAAGTCTGTTACTGAGTGACCAGAGAGGCTGAAGTGTTCTCCTACTGGTTTCTAAATGTTGATTCCTGATGTCAGATTTGTGTCCATTTATTCTTTTGCATAGAGACTGTCCGGTTTGGCCAATGTACATGGCAGAGAGGCATTGCTGGCACATGACAGCATATATGGGAGGGAAAGCTCAGTGGTTTGAGCACTGGCCTGCTAAACTCAGGGTTGTGAGTGCAATCCTTGAGGGGACCATCTGAGCCAAAAGTCAGTACTTAGTCCTGCTGGTGAAGGCAGTGGGCTGGATTTGATGACCTTTCAGGGTCCCTTCCAGTTCTATGAGATAGGTATATCTCCATATATATATATATATATATATATTTATCACATTGGTAGATGTGCAGATGAAGGTGTGGCTTCATCTGTGTGTGTGTGATTAGGTCCTATGATGATGTCACTTGAATAGATATGTGGACAGAGTTGGCATTGGGTTTTGTTGCAAGGATAGGTTCCTGGGTTAGCGTTTTTGTTCTGTGGTGTGTGGTTGCTGGTGAGTATTTGCTTCAGGTTGGGGGGCTGTCTATAAGCGAGGACAGGTCTGTCTCCCAAGATCTGTGAGGGTGCCCCACAGTGTCCAAACACTTAGCTGAAAGAGATTTTGGGGTATTTTATGTTTAAAAAAACATGCTTTGAATGTCTTTCTGGCCTAAGTTGTACGGTTTTGTTAAAGCCCCATGCATTTTAAAACCAGAAAGGAAGAAAAAGGAAGAAAAAACAGAAAAAAGCACTGAGACATTTGTTTCAAAAGGGGTGAAAAATCAAGCAAAGTCTGTAAGGTCTGCAAACGACCGTTCCACTTTGGGGCCTTATCACCAACCTTTAAGTCTCATTCTGTTGCCTTCATTTGTATCATATCATCTTCATATTGCTTTATTTACTGTCCATCTAGTAATCAAAGTGTGCCCCCTCCTCTAGGAGTGCCAGGCTATGGAATTGCTACAAGTGTCCTTGGAGCGGCACTGAGCCTTGAATAAACTAGTCCTGCAATAAGACACTCTCTATTTTCACTTAAAGATCCAGAAAGAAGAAACTCATTGCTTATTCTGCAATTTTGATAACCTAACTGGCAGAACAGTTATTCAAATTTTAAGCTTCTAAATGCAGCAAGATCAACCTGGCCATCCACATAAATAATTTTGACATGATAAGTATGCGAATGCGATGATAACTGATAAGTGAAGCAATTACCTTGCTTTTTGGATTATATTAAATGAAGATTCTGATAGAGTAATGAAAAGAGACAAAGCAGACAAAAAGGCGGCTGTAGAGCTTTTGGGCACTTTGTTATCTCTATTATACCATATTGAAAGAGAGAAGCTATCACCAATCATGCTTCCTATGTAACTTCTAGTTTCTAACAGTGAACCATGAATAAATTGTCAAGACAGTAACTGATGAATTGGGATTGGCAGTGCTTTTAAAAAGTGTAAATAAACTTATTGGCCACCTCTTCCTCACCCCAAGACAGTACAGTTTGTATAGGTTTTTTTCTTTTGGTTGGGGGTGGAGGTATATTGTAAACTTGAAAGGTCTCCTTTCATTTACCCACCTCAATTGTTCTTTCTTTGGTCAACTATTTTAAGTAGCCACTTCATGTTAAGAGTTTATTCCATAATTATCATCATTTTACAGTGGTTTTGCTCATATATATTTTTTCATTATTAACCCCGAATCCCAGTTCCTTCCATCCCAATTAGAGAATCCTCTAATTATACATTTTTACCTAGATGTTTTTTGTTGGCATATAAAGGGGGCCCTAACACAAAGTTGCTCATTTCTTAGCTTTCACTAACAGCGTTGCAGTTATTGGATACATCGCAGATTGATTACAATGCTCCTGAAGAAAAATGAATCATTTACATTTATAGTCTTGAATCTCTTCCTAATGAAGTTAATGGCAGTTTTGCCAGTGGTTTCAGGGAGAGCAGGGTCAGGCGCAGTATTCTTTTTGAGGATTCGTATATTGAAACTGATATTTGTACATTGCACCCTTTCAACACAAGGCACAGATGAAGGGGGAAATTTCATTTCCGTTGTTAAAATTAATTAAGTAATCTAACACCGTACATCTGGGAAGAGGAAAGCAGGGGAGGGGAAGTTCTCCTTGGTCACTGTTTACCTTTCGAGCCTTGCTTTATGCTGCAATGGCATCGCAATGCTGTTACTAAGGCCCAATGTACTCTGCAGACAGCTGGCCCCTAACTTCTGTAACAAGGTTCCTAGTTTCTGTTATATGCTGTCCCTGCATTTACACTTTGTATTCTGCAGCAGATTGGTTTTTACAACACATACCTGCACTGTAGACACAATTGGATGGGCTTGTGGTTTGACAGCTTAGTACTGGAATGCTGGTGTTTCAGGTGCCATTGAAAGCGTGGATTTGAGTTTTCAGCACACAGGAGGCAGCTGAGACGTTTGGTATTGGGGTAGTGGATGCAACTCAACTTCCTTGCCCCTTTGGGAGTAGGGGCAGAGATGACTTGAAATTTTTGGGACGCCTTAATTCCTAATTCACCAAATCAACAACCTGTGATAGCAGCTGTCACACTTCACCCACCTCCCAATATCTGCAGCTGCAAATTTCCAATAATGGTGAATAAGCATATTGGCAAACAATAATCCTGAGAAAAAAATTGGTTTAAATTGGAATCATAGCCTTCAGAATTAACATCTCATTGTGATGAGTTACCGTTGCAGGCTGTTAACAGACTCAGGAAGAGGATTGCTTTTGGAAGTTTATCTGTGCAATCATGCGGGCTAGAAAAATATTTTTCTAAAAAAACAAAGGCTCTGATTCTGCTGCACAATTCTGTCAGATTGGGTGGACTTTGTGACAAAGTCTATGGACATGAACATAAGAACGGCCATACTGGGTCAGACCAAAGGTCCATCTAGCACAGTATCCTGTCTTCCAACAGTGGCCAATGCCGGGTGCCCCAGAGGGAATGAACAGAAGAGGTAATCATCAAGTGATCCATTCCCTGTTGCCCATTCCCAGCTTCTGGCAAACAGAAGCTAGGGACACCATTCCTGCCTATCCTGGCTATAAGAGCCATTGATGGACCTATCCTCCATGAATTTATCTAGTTCATTTTTGAACCTTGTTATAGCCTTAGGCCTTCACAACATCCTCTGGTAAAGAGTTCCACAGGTTGACTGTGCATTGTGTGAAGAAATACTTCCTTTTGTTTGTTTTAAACCTGCTGCCCATTAATTTCATTTGGTGACCCCTAGTTCTTGTGTTATGAAAAGGAGTAAATAACACTTCTGTATGTATTTTCTCCATACCAGTCATGGACCTCGATCATATAGACCTCAATCATATCCCCCCTTAGTCATCTCTTTTCCAAGCTGAAAAGTCCCATTCTTATTAATCTCTCCTCATATGGAAGCCGTTCCATACCCCTAATCATTTTTGTTGCCCTTTTCTGAACCTTTTCCAGTTCCAATATATCTTTTTGGAGATGGGGCGACCACATCTGCATGCAGTAGTCAAGATGTGGGCATACCATGGATTTATATAGAGGCAATATGATATTTTCTGTTTTATTATCTATCGCCTTCTTAATGATGCCCAACATTCTGTTTGCTTTTTTGACTGCCGGTGCCTCTGCCTCTGAGTGGATGTGTCCAGAGAATTATACACAATGACTCCAAGATCTCTTTCTAGAGTGATAACAGCTAATTTAGACCCCGTCATTTTATATGTGTAGTTGGGATTATGTTTTCCAATGTGCAATACTTTGCATTTATCAACACTGAATTTCATCTGCCATTTTGTTGCCCAGTCACCTAGTTCTGAGAGATCCTTCTGAAGTTCTTTGCAGTCTGCGAAGTAGTCTTAAGTAGTTTTCTATCATCTGCACATTTTGCCACCTCACTGTTTACCCTTTTTTCCAGATCATTTATGAATATGTTGAATAGGACTGGTCCCACTACAGACCCCTGGGGGATACCACTATTTACCTCTTTCCATTCTGAAAACTGACCATTTATTCCTACCCTTTGTTTCCTATCTTTTAACCAGGTACCAATCCATGAGAGATCTTCCCTCTTATCTCATGACAGCTTACAGAAAACCTATGGCTGTTATGTTCCGTAAGATCAATTGGCCTGCTCCTGCTCCCATTGAAGTCAATGAAAAAACTCATACTGACTTCAGAGAGACCTGGAGTAGGCTCAATGTTGCTGGTATTTATTTAAAAATACAACTTTTGAGTGATTCAGAACCATCAAGTCATGCACGCAGTTAACCTAGGTAAACATGTTCTTATTACTGTTATTATCCCCCTCTCTCCTACTTGTATTGTTTTGCCATAAATTAGCATAGACTGTGCACATCCATGGAATCCTGTGGACTTCACTTCTGACATCAGTGAGATTCCTCCCAGGTGTAGGATCCTGGCTCCAGGATCCGCAGAGCCTGAAGGTGGCTTAAACCCAACTTTGTCCTTGTGTCCTGAAAAAAAGCACAGCTTGGCTGGATCCTCAGATCATGGCCTCCAAGATGACATGGGCATTTGGGCAGAGGAACCCAAAGTTTTAGAGGGTGCTATGAGAGAAACAGGAAAAGGAATAACAGAATAAAAATAATCTTGTCCTCTTTCAAGCAAACTTTAGTAAAGCCTGTCCTGGTAAGCAATCACAGAGTGTGTGTCACTAAGACTGCATCAGAGCTAGACCATCATCCCTGAGCTCTGGTCTGGCAAGTTGTGGTTTGGGTCAGCATTTTTTCTAATGTCAGAAATAACTGCAATGTTTATGAACATGGAACAGGCAGTGCTAGTCTATGGGAGTTGATTTTGACTGGACTACTTGCACATTCAAAATTACGGATGGTCTTAAATTCTTGGCTGGATCAGAGTCTTACCAGTCAGTACATTATGGTAATTGATAATAATAGATGAGAAAGAAGATCCTTCTCCTGCACTCAGAATTGTGGGACATAGGGAAAGAACATGAGCAGCTGGGAACATGTGGTTCTGTAAGTCCTAGCACTAGACCAGGATTTTGCTTCATAAAAACATCACAACATTCTCCTTCATCTTTTTTTTTTTTCCTTATTGAGACTGCAAAAAGAGGAACTGTAATTGGTAGACTGCAACTGGTAGAAAACTAGCACCAACGACTTGATTTAAGGATGCAAATATCTTTGAGAGGTTATATAGCTGCATCAATTAGTAAATATAAATAATTATATATCAATTTTTTTCTGGTCACTTTCCAAGTGCTAGGACCTTCATTTCAAGCTAAACATATGCCATAAAGGCCACAACTGACAAACACATACACTCGTTCCTTTGAGGTAACTATCTCCGAGGAACACCAGTCTCACCCTGAGCATACAATTTTATATAAGCCTGTCGTAAAAGAAATAATCATCCTAACATTATGTGAATATTGCTTTTATTCATCCAATCCAACAGGGATTTTGTTTTCTTTTGTATCACACAGGCCTGAACTATGCAGAATTGGCTACAAATTTATGGCACATCCTCTCTGAGGTCATTTTCCAATGAGAAAGTTAATGCCCTTATCAGAAAAGAAAAAAAGTCCAGATGCATGAGAATCTCAATTGGCACACAGCAAAATGCAACCTAAGATTTCACTGTTAAGCAGTTGAAGATATATATTCAAGGATTACTGCTGCAGAGCAACTGGCTGCTGATGTAATACTTGCCTGTTACTCTTAGCTGTTTGGAAAACTGATACATATCCTTTGGCCTAGCCTTGCAACAACAATCAGATATGTACAGTGAGACATTTGGTATTGATCTACTCCTAATCAGAAATCAAAATGAAGTTTATCTCATGACAAAGTGTAATTAACTATTTTGTTAATTACTATAATTATCTTCCCTACTTTTATTTTGACAGCAGTGTCAGTAGCAGAAAACTATTTCCTTAAATTGCCTGTTGCCTATTATGAATTACAAATTCATACAATTTTGACAAATGATTTTATTTTCCCTTTTATAACAAGCTTTCAAACATGCTTTCCTGATAGTTTTTCAGGAAAATGGCCCTCTGCCTGAAAAACAAACTAGAAACGTCACACAGAGAGGACTAAATACACTGTGAGCTAACAAGCATCTGCTCTGACCATCAGCTACAGAATGCTCTCTCCACCCCCTCCCCATAATAAGGCTCTTGGACTTTAGGGCGTTATAAGGAGATGAAAATAAGGAGGAATTGTTTATAGCAGTAGTCACTAATCCAGAAGTGACTGATGTGGGACATGTGGGCCAAATGTGACCCATGAAACTCTACAGTGTGGCTGGCCCTTGACTGTAGAGCTAAATTATTCCTCTCCTTGCCCCTGTGTGCCAAAGGCAGGAAGGGCCCACCCAGCAGAGAACAGAGGAGGCAGGCATGGTCTGTAGGCCAGTGCTCCAGTTTGCAAAGGAGGGGGTCACCAGGTGCTACCTGAAGCAACAACTGGCCCCAGCAGGGCGACTTTTGCGTGGGATGTGGATAAGGCACATAGCCGCCCTCCCCCACCCCAAGGATCTGCCACAGAACTGTGGGGGAACTCTTACACCAACTTTTAAAGATGTAACCTGTCTCACTGTGCTCTGTCCAGCACCCAGAAGACACTGTTTCATAACAACCCCTTCCCCCACTCCCGACACCGCCACTCTGGCACCTCCTCCTTTCTCCCCAGCACAGTTCAGCCTGCGGAGCGGCATAACTGAGCCTTTAGTATGGTGTATAGTCTGTGGCAAATGAAGGTCCTAGAAATCTTTAATCCAGCTCATGCCAGCAGAAAATGGCTAATATGAAGATGGGGAGCAATTTGTTGGGGTCTGTACTCTCCCTGAACTCTGGCGCCATCTTGAAGATGAGGGCCCAGTTATATAGATTCTCAAAACTCTTGGAGTATAAATTGCACTTTCTCAGTATGCTCAAAATGTCATCAGTTTGATGCAAAGGTCAATGTTGGAGTCATTACATAGCAACATTCATGGTGTTCATGATCAACATTGCTTGGTGCAGTTCACACTATCTTTTCAACTCCCACAATGCCATATTATAGTGGTTAGATTCCCTCTTAATTCAATTCCAGTTCTATTTTGAAGATGAGGAATACATTCTGGGGCCCATGCTCTGATGACATACCAGAGTTTTATATTGTTTAATGTGAGCGCTCTGAAAGACTATCAAGTATTGCACATAAAGCGCTCCTTCTAAGCCCTCGTCCAGACTAACCCGCGGCATCGGCGGGTTAAAATCAATTGCTCGGGGATCGATATATCGCGTCTAGTCTGGACGCGATGTATCGATCCCCGAGCGCGCTTACATCGATTCCGGAACTCCATCAACCCGAACGGAGTTCCGGAATCGACACGGAGACCCGCGGACATCGATGCAGCGCGGTCCAGACGGGTGAGTACCTCGATTTTAGAAATTCGACTTCAGCTACGTTATTCCCATAGCTGAAGTTGTGTATCTAAAATCGATTTTAATATCTAGTCTGGACGTGGCCTAATACATGCTCCTATTTGCATACCCAGCTACCTGAAATTGTTTAATCCTTCTAACAGTGGTGTGAGGCATGCCTCATTGCCAGCAATGGCCTATGAATAAAAAAGTTAACAGTAGAAGTTAGGATATGTTTTTAGTCATATTTTCCCCAATATGCTGCAGCATACTCTCTTTACCTCACTTGGCTGCCCTTTCCACATTTTTTTTATATAAGTTTCCTTATTGGTTTTAGGATTCAATAAAGTTATTCTCCTGGTAAGTGTGAAAAGGCTCTTTTCCAGTGCAGTTTGTACTTCTGCAGTACACCATTACCACAGGGTGTGTTTCAAACTATCATTTTTAAAGGTCACTAATTTTGTTCCACATGCAGTCAAGCCTGACGATGAGTTAATGACACCTGAACAAGCTTGCATTAAAATTACCCTCTGTACAATCACAAATAATTAAGTGCAAGAAGAAGAAAGCAAACGTTTCTTTGCAAGAAACCAACACTGAAGATATTAGTTAAAATGTTAAAGTATATTAACCAATTATACAAAATCCTTTCATATTGCCTTGCTTCATTTCAAACATGGCACGGGCTATTTTGTCTGTGAACTCAAGTGGAACAAAAAGCTACAGAATGCAATTTGTGTCAGGAGCTGGACTACAGAAGGACAACTAATTCTAATTAGTACAAATTCCCCACAGGCCACAGGGAGGCCTAGTGCGGGAACCAACTGCCTAATGCTGTTTCTATCTTGCAACAGGTGGGTAGAGGTCTACCAAAGGTTGTCATGGTGATGGCTAATGGTAGACCTTTAGCTGGACACCAGTAATTAATTGAGTGCATGTCCAGCCTTTGAATGTGATATCTTTTAATATATTTCTGAACTTAAGAAGATTGGCTCTTCTAATTGGTTAAAATTAAAACAGCAGAAGAGTTTGCCAAGAACTACAGTAATGTAATGCAAGTCTTATTTCAAACCCTCAAACTAGAATTCTTTCATATCAGTACAATAAGGGTATTATGGGGAAAAATTACCATGGAGAAAAGTCTTTGCCACCTGATAACACTGATATTCTATTGAGCACGTCTCTAATACAAAGTATTTATGCAACTCATTAATATTCAACATTTGCTGCATATTAGATATATGCTTTTAAAATTCTGATAGATTATAAAAAATAATGTCTGCACGAGTGAAAGAATGAGACTTTATTTCTCTGTGCGTAGTGGAATGTACAGCAAAGCCACATTTTTAACTGTTCAGTTGAAGCAAAACAAAGAGAACTTTCTCCCTAATTCCTGAACCTTGATTTTTGAACCCTAAATCACAGTGCTCATCCTCTGAATCCTGGTCTCATTCATGGAAATTACTTTTGCTCTACACAAATCTACTTTGTTTTGTTTTAAGAGATGCTGATTAACGCCCACTCCTTTCCTCCTTTTGAGGAATGATACAACATGATTTTAAAAGATGCCAATTTTGAAATATTTTTGTAATAAAGCTGCACTAAATTTTACTCCATGGATAAGGATTAACTTGTTTCTAACAGCTTTACACCAGTGATAAATTTACCCTTTAACTCTGCTGGAAAAGAAATGAGTTGTATCAAGAAAATGCTTCATTATTAGAGATTCAGCTCCTGGAGGCTGAACACTTGAGCTGTAAGAAATGTTAACTTCTCTTGCTTTTCTCTAAATAGTATCCAATGGGGAAGATTTTGAGGAGAGTTCGAACCAAAAAAGTCACAGACAAGCTCTTGTTTCTTCAGTTTCACAGCAAGCTCATGATGTGTAGGAGGTCCTGAATTACCCCTGTATTTTGATGCAGTGATGCATCATGGAATTGCACATATGAGTCTCCCTGTAGATTTTATATACATACATATTTTATCCAAACTATATATTTCCCTCTAACAAACAGTTATTCTCTGTGTTGCAGTTCTTTTGTACTAAGAGGCTTTATTTGGGGATTCCAAATAATCTTTTATCATCAATTCATACCAGTCTTAAACCAGAAAGTTTTTCTATCCATATTACATTTACTTTTACTAAACATTTCATCTGAAAACACTCCAGAGGGGTGTGCCAAGTACTACTGTGTCACAAGAATGATTTTATTAATAAAATGCCTTCAATACTACCTCACAGCATTTTCTACTACTATTGTTTGGGTTGCACCAGAGGCTAAAATGTGGCTTCTTTTAATAACACATTTGCATAAGTTGATCTGAAAGATCCCCATGTGATGACATTACTCCAGGGTTGACCTGTCATCTCAAAAAAGCCTGAGGTGCTGGTCCCAAAGAGATCAAACTCAAGAATTAACTAGTCTTCATAAAACAGGAACATCTCTAAAAGCAGTAAAACAAATGATTATCATTTCTTTTTGGCGATGGGCTATGCCAAGCTAGAGAAAAACAGAGCTTTCAAACACTGACAATCTGGTATATTGAAGTATGACCATTATGTTTTATTTTCCACATTTTTGGTCCAAAGACAGTTCTGAGTAATTGATTCCCATAATGAGCTATGGTTCGTTAGTCAATTTAATTTATAATTGAATTGGATGGATGTAACTCTGTGTAAAATTGTCTCTGAAGAATCTGTTTTGTTCGTCTGTTCAACTTCTGACAGGGATGGAAGAAAATCTAAATTATTCCCTCCTGCAAGAAGGGAAAATGCTGAAAGTCTCAGCATCCCTTGTGAAATTAAGAGGAAAAATATTTTTAATAGTTGCCATGAAGAAATATTATGGCTTTACTAAAATTTATACAAGCCTGACAAGTAACACATTAATGTCTGGAATAGTAGCTTAAAGAGAAAAATCAGCTTCCTTTCCTGAACATTTGAGGGGTCATTTTATTAAAATGAACACCAGGAATGTACATTTATTGGTATCAGTTACTGATAAGCCTTGTCCTCCTACTTCACAAATACAGCAAGATGTAACTGGCTGGATTCACCACTCTGTTATGCCAGTTTTACACTAACATGGCTTCACTGCCTAACAGAGTGGTAAATCAGTCCCAGTGTGTTACTTTCTTCTCTTAGTTATACCGTGGATATCTAGAGTAACCACACTGCCTTGAATCTCTGGAGCTATTCTAGATTTATACCATGTAACTGGAAGCAGAATAAGGCCTAATAATTCTAATACTAGGGCCCTCCTTCACCGACTGCAAAATAGGTGCAACTCGCATTGATGTGAATAGGAGATACTAATATCCTACATAGGACAGAAGTTCTCCATGGTTTGCAGCCCTTACAACTTGGATTTCTATAAATTTGTAACAGCACATTTTTAGGAGGAATTATTAAAAGAACCCCCTGGCTGGTTTTGAGTTGGCTCTAGGACTGGGAGACAGGCGGGAATTTTTTAAAACGGCCGTGATATAAAAAAATACTTAAATTTTCTACAATTTCATTTCTCTCTCTCTCTCTCTCTCTCTCTCATTTAAGACTGCTCTCTCTAATGTTAGTGTCAGACAATTCACAAGTGTCTTCAAAGGAAGGGTCACAATGAGGAGCCCAGTGTCCTTCTCAGAGAATGAAAGTTACACAGAATGTTACTGCAAATGCTGCTACTGATGAGGGTATGAAAGTTTCTAATCCTTTGGAATTTGATAGGACAGAATGCATGAAAAATACTCTTGTTCACCACCTGAGGCAGGAATAAGCACAGAGTCTTGGTGCTTACAGGATGAAATCCTGGCCCCACTGATGTCGATGGGAACGAAGCTTCTCCGGGGCTAGGACTTCACCTACAAAACCTACATTGATGCTGTACTCAGTATTCAGGTACAAGGGTGCTTAGAATGCACTCTAATATTTTTTTCATATCCAAGGGCTAGTCACCCTCACATGAGACTCAGTTTTTATTAGTCACAATAAGATACGTAAGTAGTAAATAATAATAATAATAATCTTTAATGATAAATTTAATCCATTAAAGAAAATAAAAAAGAGAATTAAGATATTCATTTCAGATTTTAATTTTATTTAGAAAGCTATAGATATGATCATTTAAATGTTCATACTTGTCACTCATCATATGTGAACTTGCATACATGTAAGCAATAAAATAAATGCTGTATTATTGTACACGTATAGTATTTATGGAGTTTGTAATCTAACCTCATGCAAAAGAAAAAATATATTTTAGTTGACTAAAAAACTATAAAATGAACAGAGAAGCATTGCAATGGGATAGGTGATGATGATCAACTATTCTCCATCCCAGCAGGCACATATATTATCTTAACAGCCGCAGGATGATTGCAATACAAGCCAGCACAAGAAATTTTTAGTTTAGAGCATTTCACATTGCTTTCTAGAGGCAAGCATGACACACTGCTCCACAAACTCTTATAGCCCCCAGTTAAGGGTTTGCTTAACAACCTCACTTGTCTACGTTTTCATCAAGTCCCCAATAAATTCTGATGAGTAACAAGCTCCTAGGCTCCCTGTGTTATCCAGATAATGGGGTTTTTCCTTTTCGTTTAACAATAACAGTAGAACCATTGCTTCTAATCTTCATCATATTTCAGTGGATGTTTATAATGTTTTTAAACTAGTTTTTCCACACACATAATTATTGCTGTGTTGAGGGAAGATGTGGGGCTTAATTCTGTCTTTGGTTACACCCGTGCAACTCCACTGATGTCAGTGGGGTTGTACAGGTGTAACGGAGGAGAGAATTTGGCCCAATATATCCATTTTTAAGTTTGTGTATCCTGTTTACTTCTGAGCAAAACTGTATAGGATTTAACAGCAGAGGGAGATGAGAGCTGTTGAAGACCATTTTTGATTCCTAATGATTACATTTTTCATGAAAAAATATAATTAATATAAATAATTTTCAATACAGCAAAGGCACGGGAGACAATGAAAGTTGTTTCTAAAAAACATTAACCCTGATATCAATCATTTATACATAACGCACAAAGCAATGAGGGCAAACTCTTCAGCTCAGATAAGAGGTGTCACGGTAAACTTATGTTCCAAGGCAGTGGTATCAGTTGTGATCAATCACTTAGTAGCCAGTGCAAGTTACATTTTTGCTTTAGTCTTTAAACTCTTTTGACTGCGCAAGTATTGTTTTAATCATAAAGTGCTAGATCAATATTTCTCATCAATAAGCATTCATTTGCAACTAACAAGAACAATGGTTAGTGGATTCCATTAAACATTTTCATTTGAAGGAAATCTTTGCTGTTCTAAAAATCGGATCACTAGCAAAGAACATTAGGAAGAGTAAAAAAAATGGTAAAAAATGTACTAGAGAACTTCTGGATACATTTCAGATGTTCCTTCAATACAACTTGCCCTTTTCCTAGTCTCAATAAAGCGGTGTGGCCTTTTGTATTAGTGTTATACTGTATGTAATTTTGCTATTTATAATATTACCAATAATTCCCTAGCCTCTCATTCTCTGAAACCACCTCTCCCCCCATTATTGTTGAAAATTCCCCCTAATGAAATTTGATTATAAATTCTGCAGATTGTGCATGACAGACTAAAAAGGAAATTGTGGGAAAATGGAATAAAGGCACTAATCAATCATTGCACCTGAGATAAAGTACATTTACAGTGCACCTGGCAAAGGTAAGGTTGTGTTTATAGAATTCAGACTTTGGGGCCAAATTCAGCTCTGGTGTAACTTCCATGGAAAGCAGTGGAGTTCTCTCCACTTTCAGCTGAACTCAATTTTGCGCTAGGAGTGGAACTGAAAAAAATTTCAACCTCTAGACCAGACTGTAAGCAGGAGGGTCTCTCCATGTGTAGATCTTTCCACATGGAAGAAGACGGGTACCACTTCCATTGCACAATGCTCCGTGCCGCTGCAATATGTAGGCAGTCTTCTGTGGGATTGGAGATCCATACATGGGCAGACAGAATGAGCGATGTGTGTGAGCGGAATGGTGTGCTATGGGCAGCATCACTCTACTAATAAGGGGGAAATTCTACTTAAAAGTTAATGCAGCTTGAGGCAGTATTAACTTTGTAAAAGTAGCCCTTCTGTACTGCATAATCCAGGGAGTGGATGACAGGGGTACCAGAGACAATGAGAGGCAGAGGAATCTGTGGCAGCAAGGCTACCTTGGAGATGTGCTTCCAGGAAGCTGGATGAGGGGGCATTAGGGCATTTGGCAGGTCGTGGGGGGCTGAAGACTCCTTGCTCATTTCATGGAAGAGGCAGGGGAGACAATATCTTGACGGAACATTTCTAGAGATTTCTTTTCCCTATCTTCCTACTTTGGGCTTTTCCATGAAATGAAGCAACCTTGCCTTCTATTCACAGGACTAGAGTCTATCCCTCACACACAGTGATTTGCTTTTAACACTCTTTATTGCTCAGGATGCTAACATTGTTTCTATGGGGTGGGGGCAGCTCAAGCTGAAACTAAAACAAACAACTGAATTTCTTAAGACGGGGCTGTCAGCTTTCTGTGATGCAGAAACAATGGGCCAGAGCCTTGGTCCTATCTATGTCCTTTGCATGGCTCCAGTGGTATAAGAGAGAGAGAAGATTGGCATAAACAGCCATGTGGAGATTCCACTTCAATAGGGGAACTCCCAGGTGGTGTAAAGTAAGGATTGCTGCTGGCTCTATGCCTTTCACTCCCGCCTCTCCAGGATATAGGGCATTCTGGGGTTCAGGCTAAAATGCCTTGCGCTCTAGCGAACCCCAGCCATGTAACAACCCCTATACGGCAGCGTCCAACCGATATAACAGAGCAACCCTGAGACACAGCTCAGTCAGACTTGAGCATATGGCACACAGTCTCCAGCTTGCCCTTTCGCAGCTGGTAACTAAAGCTGTGGTTTGGAATGGGCAGTGGTTTTGATTCGAGGAGAGGGAAGGTTATTGTTTAGTTCAGTTTATACCCCCGCAGTTTTACTTTGAGTCGCAGGTTTGAATCAACCCCAAGACTCAAAGTTAAGTGAGCCAACTGCCTGTTTTATCTCATTTCAGATCAAAGTAACTGAATCCCATATGATTTTCACCCAAAACTATAAATTAGCCCAGGTTTGCTCAAAACATGGCCCAGGTTCATGAAACTTGGTGAACTCTGTGCAGATCATGGGCTAAGGTCTGGGTCTGTATCAGCTTTACTATTAAGTCTATAGCTTAAATATATGAAATGACAGTTCCTAGAATGGATTGCATGCAGAGTATACTTTTCTCACTGAGATATGATGTAAAATTATTTTGGCTACATTAAATACAAACTATCCCCTAAGACAGAGGGTTTAACATAAAACAAATGGAAGGTCAAATTTTAGTAGGACTATTAATCTGTAATGCAGCATAGCCAGATTGAAAAAAAAAGAGATATGTAAACAAAATGTTCAGTCTGCATTAGATAGGAGAGATGCATAGTTTGAACAGATAACCTTTAGTGAATATTGGGAAGTTGGATTTTATGTCCATTTTGTATGTATGCCTACTCTTTGTGGTTCATTTTCAGCTATTATGGTACCAGGGGTGAAATCCCGGCCCCCTTAGTGGCAAAACTCCCACTGACATCAACAGGCCCAGGATTTCAGCCCAGATTTTTGTATGTACGATAGCCAAAGTGTGATGTAGGAAGCATGAAAACTCTGGCAAAAATGAAAAAAGGAAAGTGTTTTAAAAAATCCCACAAGGATAATGCTGAATAATAATATTTTGCATAACTTTTATTGTGTGTTTGCCTCTCCTCTGTTCTCCACTCAGACTGTCTCTGTCTTCAGTCTCTTTTTCCCAGTTATTTTGGTTGCTCTCTATTGCAATATATATTGCAATTTCTTCGGGTGACTCCTAGGCCTGGTCTACACTAGGCATTTACACTGATTTTAGCAGCGTTAAACCGATTTAACGCTGCACGCGTTCACACAACAAGGCCCTTTATATCGATATAAAGGGCTCTTTAAACCGGTTTCTGTACTCCTCCCCGACGAGAGTAGTGTTGAAATCGGTATTACCATATCGGATTAGGGTTAGTGTGGCCGCAAATCGACGGTATTGGCCTCCGGGCGGTATCCCACAGTGCACCATTGTGACCTCTCTGGACAGCAATCTGAACTCAGATGCACTGGCCAGGTAGACAGGAAAAGCCCCGTGAACTTTTGAATTTCATTTCCTGTTTGGCCAGCGTGGAGAGCTCACCAGCACAGGTGACCACGCAGAGCTCATCAGCACCGGTAACAATGCAGTCTCCTGAGAATCGAAAAAGAGCTCCATCATGGACCGTATGGGAGGTAGTGGATCTGATCGCTATATGGGGAGAGTATTCTGTGCTAACAGAACTCCGTTCCAAAAGACGAAATGAAAAAACATTTGAAAAGATTTCCAAGGCTATGATGGAGAAAGGCCACACCAGGGACTCAGTGCAGTGCAGAGTGAAAGTTAAGGAGTTCAGACAAGCCTACCAGAAAACCAAAGAAGCAAATGGAAGGTCTGAGGCAGGGCCAAAAACATGCCGCTTCTACGCTGAGCTGCATGCAATTCTAGGGGGGTCCGCCACCACTACCCCACCCCTGTCCGTGGATTCCGAGGTGGGGGTGGTAATCTCAGCCATGGCTGAGGATTCTGCGGATGGGGAAGATGAGGAGGAGGAAGAGGAGGATGAGCTTGCAGAGAGCACATAGCACTCCATTCTCCCCAACAGCCAGGAGCTTTTTCTCACCCAGACGGAATTACCCTCCCAGCCCTCCCAAGCCAGTAGCCCAGACAATGAAGCCATGGAAGTGACCTCTGGTGAGTGTATCTTTGTAAATATAAAACATGGTTTGAAAGCAAGCGTTTTTTAATGATTGATTTGCCCTGAGGACTTGGGATGCATTCGCGGCCAGTACAGTTAATGGAAAAGTTTGTTAACATGTCTGGGATGGAGCAGAAATCCTCCAGGGATATCTCCATGAAACTCTCCTGGAGGTACTCCAAAAGCCTTTGCAGAAGGTTTCTGGGCAAGGCAGCCTTATTCCATCCACCATGGTAGGACACTTGACCACATCATGCATGTAGCAAGTAATCTGGTATCACTGCATGACAAAGCTTAGCTGCATATGGTCCCGGTGATTGCTGGCATTCAAGCAACATCCGTTCTTTATCTCGCTGTGTTATCCTCAGGAGAGTGATATCGTTCATGGTAACCTGGTTGAAATTCAGGAATTTAAGTAAGGGGACAGAGATGGCCATTCCTACTGGCCTGTTTGCCTGTTGCTTAAAAGAAATCCTTCCTTGCAGGTAGCCAAGCGGGGAGAGGGGAGTGCGGGTAATGGCGCTGAGCTTTTTCGTGTTTGGCTAGCAGGGATCTTCCCTGCTACCAGCCACGCGGTGGGGGGGGGGAAGGGGGTGATTAGCAGTGCTCTTCCATGATACCAGCCACGCGGTGGGGGGAGGAGTAAAACGATCATTTCAGAGAATTGGATAGGGGGGTGGTTTCTGCTGCTGCATGTTAACAGGAAAAAAGCAGCACTGAATGGGCTTTGCTTGGTATTTGGGAAAGGAGGGCACTGTGTATATGAAGGCTGCAGAAGCTGAAAGACAATGGCTTACCATGGCCGCATGCAAGCTGAATTCTGCTGCCTGGACCTGTGTCTGTGAGATCTCTAACACCAGAGCCGCAGGTTCTCAAAATTAAGATGCAAAATGCGACCTTGTAGTGAAATTACATGTGCTATGTAAGGTGAATAGTGTTGTTCACTGTGAAAGAGTATAACCATTGTTCTGTAAAATGTATCTTTTAAAATACTTCTCTCTCTTTTTTACCTCTCTCATGCAGCTGCAAATTTTTCAAGCCTCCCGACTCCACCCCAAAGGCTATCTCAGATAAGGTAGAGGAAAAAAAAGACGCAAGACGAAATGTTCTCGGAAATCATGGAAGTAACCCGCAATGAAAGAGCTCGTCTGAATGAGTGGAAGGACGTGGTATCAAATTACAGGAAAGATGCCAGTGAACGTGAGGACAGGAGGGACCAATGTGAGGAGAGGAGAGATGCTCGAGATGAGAGGCGGCGGCAGGAAGATCAGAGGTGTAGGCAGGAAGATCAGCGGTGGCAGGATGCAACGCTGGGGCTGCTGCGTGATCAGACTGACATCCTCTGACATCTGGTGGAGCTTCAGGAACAGCAGCAGGGCCACAGAGTGCCACTGCAGACCCTGTGTAACCACCTTCACCACGTTCCATTTCTTCCTCACCCAGACGTGTAAGAATGCGTGGGGGAAGGCTTCGTGCACCCGCCCACTCCACCCCTGTGGACAGCCCAACCAAAAGGCTGTCATTACTTTGAAACATTTTTAGTGGCCTTTTCCTTCCCTCCTATCCTCGTCCCAAACTACACCCGGGATACCTTGTCAGTTCTCTCCCTCTTTTTATAATTAAGTAATAAAGAATACATGATTTTTAAACGAGAGTGACTTTATTTCCTTAAGCAAGCTGTAATCGAAGGGGGAGGATGGGTTGCTTACAGGGAATGAGTCAATCAAGGAGGGGGTTCATCAAGGGGAAACAAACACAACAGTCACACTGTACCCTGGCTGGTGATGAAACTCGTTTTCAAAGCTTCTCTGATGCGCACCGCTTCGTGGTATGCTCTTCATAATCAGCGGCCAGGTGATTTGCCTCAGCCTCCCACCCCGCCACAAAGGTCTCCCCCTTACTCTCACAGAGATTGTGGAGCACACAGCAAGCAGCAATAACAATGGGGACCATGGTCTGGCTGAGGTCTGAGCGAGTCAGTAATGTGCGCCAGCGTGCCTTTAAATGGCCAAATGCACATTCTACCACCATTCTGCACTTGCTCAGCCTGCAGTTGAACAGCTCCTGACTACTGTCCAGGCTGCCTGTGTATGGCTTCATGAGCCATGGCATCAAGGGGTAGGCTGGGTCCCCCAGGATAACTACAGGCATTTCAACATCCCCAACTGTTATTTTCTGGTCTGGGAAGTAATTTCCTTGCTGCAGCCGTTTAAACAGAGTAGTGTTCCTGAAGACGCGAGCGTCATGAACCCTTCCTGGCCATCCCACGTGGATGTTGATGAAACATCCCTTGTGATCCACCAGTGCTTGCAGCACCATTGAAAAGTACCCCTTGCGGTTTACGTACTGGGTGCCCTGGTGCTCCGGTGCCAAGATAGGGATATGGGTTTCATCTATTGCCCCCCCACAGTTAGAGAATCCCATTGCAGCAAAGCCATCCACTATGACCTGCATGTTTCCCAGAGTCACAACCTTTCGTAGCAGCAGCTTAATGATTGCTTTGGCTACTTGCATCCCAGCAGCCCCCACAGTAGATTTGCCCACTTCAAACTGATTCCCAACTGACTGGTAGCTGTCTGGCGTTGCAAGCTTCCAGAGGGCTATTGCCACTCGCTTCTCAACTGTGAGGGCTCTCTCATCTTGGTATTATGGTGTTTCAGGGCAGGGGAAAGCAAGTCACAAAGTTTCATGAAAGTGCCCTTAGGCATGCGAAAGTTTCGCAGCCACTGCTAATCATCCCAAACCTGCAAAACTATGTGGTCCCACCAGTCTGTGCTTGTTTCCCGGGCCCAAAATTGGCGTTCAATGGCTAGAACCTGCCCCATTACCAGCAGGATCTCCAAAGCGCAGGGGCCCGCGGTTTGAGAGAATTCTGTGTCCATGTCCTCATCACTCTTGTCGCCACTCTGCCATAGCCGCCTCCTCCTTGCCTGGCTTTTCAGGTCCTGGCTCAGCATAGACTGAACGAGAATGCGCGAGGTGTTTACAACGTCCACAATTGCGGTCTTGATCTGAGCAGGGTCCATGCTTGCTGTGCTATGGCGTTTGCACAGTTCAGCCAGGAAAAAAGGCACAAAACGGTTGTCTGCTGCTTTCACGGAGGGAGGGTGAGGCTGTACCCAGAACCACCTGCAACAAAGTTTTTTGCTCCATCAGGCACTGGGATCTGAACCCAGAATTCCAATGGGTGGGGGAGACTTTGGGAACTATGGGATAGCTACAGGATAACTACCCACAGTGCAACACTTTGGAAATCGACGCTAGCCTCGGTACATGGACGCACACCGCCGAATTAATGTGCTTAGTGTGGCTGCATGCACTCGACTTTATACAATCTGTTTTACAGAACCGGTTTATGTAAAATCGGAATAATCTCGTAGTGTAGACATACCCCTAGTCTCTGTCCTCCTCTCCTCTTTTATTTCCATGTACTTCAGTTCATTCCAATGTATTTCCCTTTCTCACGCTAGTTCACAATCTTCCTTTTTCATTCTCCCCTTTCCTTCTCTCTGGGATTTTAGTTATTTTGTTCTGCTTCTGTATATTCCTTTTTAAATTCCTGTTCTTCTACACTGCCTTCTTTTGGTCTTTGTTTTATTTCTCTCATGTCACTTTTTCCATCCTTTCCTCTATTTCTCTGCTTCTTTATTTCCCTCCCCTCTACTGCCTGATGACTCCTCCAGTCTACTTCTTTCACCATTTCTCCCACTCTCTGCTCTTTTTAAACAAAATTTCTTCTTCTTGTTTATTTTTTGTTGTTCTTCCTGCAGGTGAGCTTGGAAGGAGCTGTGTGGGAATGCTTAAGCCATGGCAACACAGTTCTCAATTTTAGTTTAATAAAAACTAAATAGACAAGGAAAGAAAGAAATAAGCTTACTGCTCGTTCCCAGTTAGGAATGGACTCCCGCTTAACTCCTTTGCTGGCAGGGGTGGCTCTAGGTATTTTGCTGCCCCAAGCATGGCAGGCAGGCTGCCTTCGGCAGCCTGCCTGTGGGAGGTCCCCGATCCTGTAGATTCGGCAGCATGCCTGCGGGAGGTCTGCCGAAGCCGCGGGACCAGCGGACCCTCCGCAGGCATGCTGCCGAAGGCAACCTGCCTGCCACCCTTGCGGCGACCAGCAGAGCGCCCCCCCGTGGCTTGATGCTCCAAGCACGTGCTTGGCGTGCTGGTGCCTGGAGCCACCCCTGTTTGCTGGGGGCATTCTGGTTTGGTTAATAACAGCACAAATGGTTAATCAGATGAATGTATCATTTCAGAAGTTACCAAGGCAGAAGAGGATACTCAGCTCCTCATTTTCCTGGCTTATACCCTAAATGGCCTCCAATTATTTCCCTTTGCTATATCCACCTGAGACCTGCTTCTCATGTCCTCATAATATCACTGAATGACTAAAGGATGAGTCAGCCTCCTCCTGCCACCCATCCCTGGTGCAGGTAGCTGTCCTGATGGGCCAGTGCAACAGTGGGAGAAGAGACTCTCCCTCCACGGCCCTTCCACTCCACTGACAACCAAATACCATCTCAGTGGCAACTACAGCAGTTGCTTACATCAAGACATCATATTAGGGGGCTGTTTAGTATATGTTTAACTGTCTGCAATGTGATTTAGCATCTGGAAACAAGGAAGAGGAGCCATGTGACCAGCCAGGTTTCTGTGGATCCCTAGTGGTTGATGGACCACAGTTTGGAGACGCTGTTTGGTTAGGTAACTAAGGTAACTCACAAATACCAGTGGGCCTGATATCCCATGATATTAGCCAGCTGATGCTATATGCTGTGGGGGAATATTTTCCCCCAAATAACTGTGGGAAATATTAATTATTTATGGACTATTTGCATAACTGCATAATGTGTCTAGATATAAATAACAGATTATTTGCATAACTGCATAATGCCACTAATCATGGGAGGGAGAACTAAATATTTCTGGCATTTGATCACACTGTGTCATATATGCTCTGCATATCTTCTGCAAGCTCTGCCGGAGAATAGTGACACCACTGCTGGCTTCGCTTCTCAATATCCTGTATCTCTTCACTGACAAATTGCAAAAATAAGCAAACTAAACACTTTGGATGAGTAGCACTGAAGCAGAGAATCCTTACAAAACTCCACAGGACTTGGTCTGCTCTTTATACCATTGTAAATCCAGAGTTCATGTGTGCAAAACTGGTTCAATGAAAGCAGAATCAGGTTCCAAATATGTATTTTAGTTTAAATTTCCAGAATGAAAAATTATGCCATATCATCAGACTGATTGACAGCTCTCCTGTAGCACTTTTCACCAGCAGATCTCAAAGCATTTTCCACAGGAGGTAAGTACCATTTTACAGAGGAGAAAACTGAGGCACAGAGAGGTGAAGTGATTTGCCCAGGTTCAAACATGAGTCCTGATGTCTCCCAAGTCCCAATACAATGCTCTGACCACTAGTCCACACTGCATCCAACTGTCTGATTAGAAATTATACCTGTTCCTTTAGAGATAGTGTTAGACCTGGCAGTGAGGGGCTGACTTGTTCTGTTTAGCATCACCAACCTCATCCTTTCTGTTAAGTGAGATTGTGCCTGGACCATAAGAGATTGTGTAGTGGATTTATTCTGGGAAGTACAGGGCCTACTCCATCACTCCTTTCAGGGCCTATGGACTCCGGTCCGGAAAAGCACTTAAGGATGCGCAGACTTTAAACAGCTGCTTAGTCAACAAGATGTGTTGAAGTGCTTTACTGGATCAGGGCCATGGTCCCCCAAATGGGGCAGCCAGGGCAGGTAGCAGGCAGAGATATGACCCTGCTCTCCCCCTTGTCACTGAGCTGCCGTGTGAGACTAGCATGCAAAGAGAAGTAAGCTGTGTCCCATGAAAAGGTTTAGCAGTGTGCATGCTCCCTCTGCACTTCAGGAAGATCAGAGAGGCCTTCTGACAACCTAGTCTAGCCAAAGGCAGCACTAACAAAAATAGTAGCAAATATATGAGCTCAGTTTATCAAACTTTAATATCCCCTTGTAACCGCTGGGCTGTTCTCCGTTAAACACTATTTACCTCAGTGCACAAGTTTTTTAGCATATAAAACTCTGACTTTATTTTTTTTAAAATGCATGTCAGACTCATTTCAGATCCTGATTTCCCAGTACAAACTTGAGTAACAAACATATAATTATTCTCATAAATAACTCAGTACCTTACAGTGTATTTCAAACAAGTTTCCCCACAAGGCACATGTGCCCTATATTAAATTCTTTTAAGTATAAGTTGATTAAGGTAAAATTAGTTATTACCTTATGGACATTTTAGTTTTATCAGCATTTCAAATCCTGTTCTATGAGGAGTAGATTTGTTCCCACCCACAGGTATAATCACCAGGAAAATTAATAATCATGTTCAGTATGACTATAAATCATTGTGGTTTAGGCCATCAATTTCTGTAGAAAAATGAAAGATCCAAGTATTAATGTTGTGTAAACTACATGTTGTGAAAACTCAGATCCAACACAGTCAAATTGCAAATGCAAGGTTTCTAATTTCAGAGTGTGATAATGCAGGGTCATCTGAGGCTGGGAGGCCAGCAATTCTGAATAAATGATGCTGGTAATTTTTAGTAGTTTATAGATGTTGTGTGCAATGTAGGCTGTATTTGCATTCTTGAACCAGATGCAGCAATTGATGCTAATTTCTAGAGAATAAGGAGAATGAGTGTGTAGGAAAGTGCACATCTAAGAGTTTGAATATATTTTCAAGTAATGGCTGAATAAAAAGATGCAGCATGTTTTCTTGTTGAAGTCGCTTTTACTCTGCATCATATCATTATATAGGACCATGTACTAAACACACTTGCTTTTGGCTAGTGCCAGTAGGATTCCAGCGGGAAACATGTGAGATGTAAATTAAAATATGTGTGTGTAAATTAAAATATGCCACTAGAATGCTAGACTTTTTTTATACAAACATAGATCCCAATCCTGCAAAGACATATGCGTTTGTCACGTTATGAGTAGTTACAATGACTTCAGTGGAATTACTTGCAGTGTGTAGAGTCAGGATGTGCATAAGTCTTTGCGGGATCAAAGCCATACGGTTTTATCTATGTCTAATACAAGGGGAACAGATACGGCTTTATACAAGTTGCACACTTATATTTTAAAATACTAAATCCAGTAGTAATACAATATGCTCTCATAGAGGGCCAGGCTCAAATTATTTTGTTTGTTCCCATGCAGCAAAACAATCTCAAAGACTCCCCAGCTTTGATTGTTCTGTTTAAAAACAGAAACAGAAATCTTACTTCAAAGATAAAATAAATACAAATTAACAATAATATAGAACACAATAATCCTATACCATCGTCTTTAAGTTCATTACAGAACATAACTTGCACCAAAAAGGAACTTGCTAGAGTAGCATAACTTCAGCCTCACTCACGGTGCCTGAAAATTTTTGGAAAATGTCTAATAATGCAATGAGTTGAGGTTAAAGTGTTGGATAAATATTAAAATATTTGCACATTTGGTGTTAGGTTTTCAAAGATATAAAAGGAAGACTCAGACTCATGGAGAGAATTATGAAATAAATCACATGCACAAAATGGGACAATTTTCAAATAATCCATAAAAGCAGGTTTGCATCTGGAAATGTTAAAAGGGATATATTTTAAAAGGGGTGAGACTTGGCTTCCCCTTTAGCAGACAGAATTTGCACCTGCAAAACAACCCTGTGGTTGCAAATCAGCATAGTTGTGCTTCTGCTTGATTTGTGCCTGCAATCAGGTACTTAAAGATTTAAATACCCAAACCTGAGCCTGCAGTTCAACTGCAGGAAAAATTGAGTCCATGAAAGAGAAGTCACCTTTTTGAAAATTTGGTTGTAAATTTCTAATATTTCCATGATAGAGAAAGACTAGGCACTCATATAATTATGTGGCGGTTGGAGTCTTCAGCACATAAAGTAGATGTCAAGACAATTTAGGACATTATGAGAATTGCATTTGGAATTCAAAACTTATGCAGCCTCCTAACCATTCAGATGTACACACCTAAAGGGAGTTATGAAGTAAACTAAAGAAATAATTCACAAATTAAGTTGGATACTTCATTAGATGAACCATCACACTGACAGAAATCTACAGCTAGAAGACTAAAAAACCCCAGCTTCCTCATTAGCCACATAGCCAAAATGGATGTGCTGCTTCCCACTGATAAATTTAACAGATCCAGCAAATTTCAAACAGCTGGAGGAAAATCCAGGGGAAGATGGGTGGTGTCTGCTCTCCACATAGACACAAACAATTTAGCGCATTAATATAGGGATTCTGGGCCACACTACTCTCCACAGAGGTAGCATTTGTTTACCAAAACTTATTAGTGACTCTTACTGCTTTAAGGGACTCAGAAAATCAACCCTTTGCACATACAGTACACCGTGGTACCAGAATAGAAATGCATTTGCTCTTGTCTCTCTGATTTTCTTTGTGTTGTACAAAGAAAACTTTCTGCAGCACACTGACAAACCTAGCCAGATCCCAGGAGGGTGCTTTTGAGTAATACAAAGATGGGGTACTTAGTGATTGTGATTATGCAACATTATGCAAATCTGTTGACTAATCCCACAGGACTCATTGGACAATCATTCACAAATTTTAGGTGCTGAATGTTTCTCTTACATACTTAGTAAGTGACCAATGCTTATATCCTGTTTGTACTTTCATTTGTGCATGCCATTTTTACATGCACAGTACAGTATAGCTTTATGAAATCCAGACATTTGTCTTTTAATTATTACCAAAGTACTACATAAAAAGCCCCTCTCAAATCCTTAATATTAAGATAAGGTTGCCACTTAACATTAAACTATATCAAAATATAGGCTTTCAGGAGGGTTCAAAATGGAACTCTGCTTACACATTTAAGTATGGAGCCATAACCATGTCTGCACTATCATTGGAGTTTATATTGTCATTAGAGAGCTTTGATAAAAATCTAGAGTTACCATACAGTCTAGTGTAATCTATCTAATCTAATCTATCTATCTGTCTACCTCCTTGCAGTTCTTCCCAGATAGGTGGCATAAATCTTAGGCAGATTTGAAGATGTATTAGGATAGTATCAAAAGAGATGCAAATCACAGTTGTTCCAGCTAAAAGCCCTTTCTGATTTGTTAAACAGTAAACATGGTTGAATATTTCCCAGATTCACCTGGTCCAGTACAATACAAAGAGTGATTATATTAAATGATCTTTTCCACAAAGGTCAAAAGTTAAGTGTTCCTGGTTACACGAGTCCTCACTCCTAATGGCATGATAATCCAATTCTATGGCATCAAGAAAGAATTCTTCTCCCAGTTATTAAATATGCAGGATACCATGTCTATCCCAAGCAAAATATGCTAGAATAATGGGGAGTGGATCTACTATACAGTTCCAGAAGGAAGTTACAAAATGTCAAATTGGAACAGAAAAGCGGGGAAGAAAAAACAACCTGAACTTCCAACAGACAATTGTAAGGCATATAAACAAAGTTATTTGTAAAGTCACACATTCATAACAAATACAAAAAGATGGCCCTCTCCCATTGAATCAAATGGCCTTTCTCAAGCATTGTTATATTTCTGTTCACAGTTATCATTTTCACTATCACATTCTCTCTGCTAAGATAAGAAATAACAAGAACTTTGATGGCACTAAATGGTAATTTCACGTTAGGTTTTGTTTCAATAAACCATCACCAACATTATCTATACAAGTATGTTATTCTCACATGGATAAAATTGCAACTCCTAGCAGTAAAAAACAAAATGTTGAGGTGGAAATTAAAGCCTCTTTAACTGCAAACCATGTGGGCCGCTAACCTTTCTCTGCTTGAGGTTAACTGCCAGAATCTAAGGGAAATAGAACAGCGAATCTCACAAGAAATTTTAGCAACACTTTCCAAAGTTCTAGCACTGCCCTGGTTTTCCCATGTTGCTTTGCTGCGAGGGATTATGAAATTCTGAGTAGGACTGAACCATGTAAATGATGGAGCAAAATGTCACATAGTCTTATGATGGTGTGCTCAGAGGGTCATACATGCACCTGGATCTGGAAAAATCACAATCTTATTTGTATTTAGGATATGTATGTATATATACACACACACACACACAAATATATATATATACACAAACACACACACAAATATATATATTTGGTTCTGGTTTCTGGTAGTGCCTGCACTGTACTAGGTGAAAATGAAAGAACAGGCAAAGGCTAAAATATACCAAAGTTTGGTTGAGGTGGGGGAGAGATGTTCTTGCCCCTGATTCCTACCTGGACTCAAAACACACAGTGGCGAGATCTAAAGTTCCCTGACGGGCTAATGCAACATCCTTCAGTATCTGTCTGCTTGGGATGATGTGAGGTACAGCAATCATTAGCCACTGAGCTAGGCTTTAAGATAAATCAACTTTCACTCTTGTTTAAAGGCAGCTGGTGTCACTGACCTGACTTGTTATAAAAGGGACAGCCAGGATCAGTGAAAGAAATCTCTGTCTTTTAACAAAATATAGTTTAATATCAGATTGCTCAGGAGCTCCTACTACTCCTTTGTGCTTTCTAGAAAGAAGAGCCTCCTCTTCTGCTTATGACTAAACTGATAGACAAAATGGCCACCAGCGTGGAAGCAGTTAGTAGCAGCAAGTCCTGACGATGAAAAAAAAAAAAAAGGTAGGCAGCTGCTGTTGTTCCTTCAGGGCCTCATTCTACAAGGTAACAGTCCTTACATCTCATTAGAATTAGTGGGAGTTGAAGGGGTCCATGACTTTGCAGGACTGGGCTCTGTACCAGCAGCAACAGCATCCTAAGAGGATTTCATAGAGTTTTATGTCATAAAGGACCACTAGATCATCTAGTCCAAACCCATCTATCACAGGCCATTTAATTTCACCCAGTTACCCCTGTATTTAGCCCAGTGACTTGCATTTGGCTAATGCATAATATCCAGAAAGGCATCCAATATTGATCTGAAGACATCAAGAGATGGAGAATCTACCACTCCTCTTGATAGTTTGTTGCAACAGTAATTCCTTAGCACTGTTAAACATTTGTGCCTTGTTTCTACCTTAAATTTGTCTGGCATCAGCATCCAACTACTGGTGGTTGTTGTGTCTTCTCCACTACATTAAAAAGTCCTTTAGTACCTGATATTTTCTCCCCACGAATGTACTTATACACTGGATTCAAGTCAAATCATATCTTCTTTTTGATAAGCTTGAGCTCTTTAAGTTTCTCACTGTAAGGCATTTCTGCCAGCCCTTGAGTTATTTTTGTGGCTTTTTTTCTGCACTCTTTCCAATTTTTTAACAGCCTTATTGAAATGTGAACACCAAAACTGGGTGCAATATTCATCTCACCAATTCCATAGATAGAGTAGAATCACTGTCTTACCTCCACTCACTACTCCCCTGTTTATACAGCCAAGGAGTCATTAGCCCTTCTGCCACAGCATTGCACTGAGAGCTCTAGTCAAATTGTTTGTCTGCTGTGATCCTCCAGATCATTTCCTGAGTCACTGCTTTCCAGGATACAGTCCCTCATTCTGTAGTTATGACCTGCATTTCTTGTGCTTAGATGTATAACTTTGCATTCAACTGTATAAAACACATTGTGTTCGAATGGACCCAGTTTACCAAGCAATCCAGATTATTCCTTATGACTGCCCTGTCCTCATCATTATTTACTACTCCACCAATCTGATGTGAGAAAAGGGAGAGAAGCACCCATGTCCCCCAAAGATCTGGCAGATGGGGAAAGGGAAGGGAATAAACTTCTTTCCTGAGTCCTCTAGATAGCAAAAACTGGCTGTGAGAGGGCAGAAAAGAGAATGTTGCAGCGGAGATCAGAGAGCTAATTGGATGCAGCGAAACAGGCCTGTTGAGCATTGAATTTTCCACTCCTAGTCCTCCATGCAGAATGCGTGATTGCCGGCCCACTTCTAGTCTTGCCCATTTAAAATGACTTGTTTGAGTACTTGAAATGGGAAGGATGGTCATGTGGTTACAGTACTGGACTAGCACTCAGGAGATCTGGCTTCATTTCCTGGCTCTGATGTGTGTGACTTTGGGCAAATCACTTAATATTTCAATGCCTTTGTTTCCCACCTGAAAAATGGGGATAATAATGCTTCCTTTTCTCTCACATTTTGTCTGTGACTGTAAGTTCTTGGGTCAAGCATTGTCTCTTAATATATGTCATAATGTTGCAAAATGTAACAGATTTTAAACTATAAGTAAATTTATTTGGTGAACCTGCTCTAAATACATCTATGTATGAATGTATGTAGGTGAAGTATTTAAAATGCACCCATCAATAGTTGTGGGAGCATATATAAAATATAACTAAATAAAAAAATCCATAATTGGAACCAATGTTCAAATCTAAAATCCTCCTGGGCCCAAAATAAGTCCACCACCTTCTCTCTCCTCCTTCCTAGAAAAACACCCTAGGAAAACAGAGCGGCTTTACAACATGACCTGAAGGTCAACAAATTTGGGCTCAGTGAACTATTAGGGGAAGTGAAGTCTAGGGTTGGATTTTTACATCCTGCCTCCAATCCTTTCCCATTTAACCCAGAGATGTTAGCTTGAGTCCCCAGTCTGGTTTCAGCTGCCACGGTCCCACACAAGGAGAAAGGCTGTTTCCACAAGAATGCAGCCCATCTAAGGCTTCCTAGGTTAAACCTATTAAATGAACTGGAAGCCAGTGTTAGTCACTGATCATAGAGGTAACATGCATTCTGAGAGAAGCATTCCTCAGCAGGACAGCAATTACATTCCCTACTTACTGAAGTTTTCAAGTGGTGGGACTTAGGTATATCTTAGTGGTGTTATTGGTATACCTTAGTTTAAGTATAAGTCCATGTGGAGCTCATTGCAGTGATCAAAAGGTGGAGGTGACTGTAGCAAGGAAGGCATCCACACATAAAGGCCTAAACCTGTTGGCCAAGTGTAGATTCATGGCCACTGTACCTGTAGAAACAGCTGAGAATCCAATACACCCTGTGAAGCTCAGTCAAGAGAGCTGGAGCCACCTCCATTTATTCGATTGCTTTACCTTGCCAGTCAGCATAATTTCCCTCCTATCTGGTTCAGTAGCAGACACTGGCAAAGTTGATAAATTAAACCATCCAAGTTCAATGAAACAGAGACAAAGAGCTACAAATCGTCTTTATATTAAAAGCACTGCACCCCATATCTTACCTAGTAAGCTAAACAAGAGAAGTGACAAAACAGAATCCTTTGATTTAGGGTTTGGGATTGAGAGCGAATCCAGGGTAGGGTTTGGGTTCAGATTCAACAGTGCTGTCCTCAGAAAGTTTTATCCTAAAATGTTGGACATTTCATAAGACCTATCTAATTTCTTAGGCATCAGAGATGACCCGTGCCTGCCGATAGTGGGGGGACAAAGTGAGGGCAACCAGCTTCAGCAGTTGTTACCAAACAAGTTTAGTACATGCCAAGCAGCAAATCGGGGGAGAGGGTGGCACGTTACTCCACATTTCCCCCCCCTTCCCACAGTCACCTCCGCTAAGCATTTTTGCAATACTCATCACTATAGTATCTGAACACCTGTGACCAGCTGTTTTCATGTGGTTCATATCTGTCACTCTGGGCCAAAATCTCATACGAAAAGCTGTCTTTTGAGATATTGGCTGCATTCAAATCGTTCCTATCCAGTTTTGGAACTGACCAAGAAATCCAGACACCTATGAAATTTGAAGGAGTTTGGATTTAGAGGTTCTGCTTTGGACCCATTTCTTTCTTTCCCAAAAAAGCATTATTTGGATAATTTCAGCTGAAGTCATTCTCTGTGTATCTATCGTCTTCATCAGTATGTTCCCAGTGTGTTCTTTGTTGCACAGTGTTCTAATTAGTGTTACACAGTCTTGTGTATTCAGCAAAAAACCAAAACATGACAAACGTGATTAAATGTTTCAGTTTTGAGAACATCAGCTTAGGTAAGCTTTTACACAATAAGGCATTAATAACCTTTTGCATATGATATAAAACAATTTAATGTGATTGATTAACTGTGTTGTGATGTTAACAGTGATAACAATAGATGAACACTTTACTCATTGTGTAGGTAGATACAGTTAGGCAGATACACATAAAAATTACCACAGAATTAGGAAGTAAATAAATGTTTAAGTCAAATATTTGTGCTTTTATCTTTTGAATCTCATGACAACAAGTTTATCAGATATTTTGCATTTTAGTGTGCACCAATCATGTGTTTATCATTGAGAGATGAAAACAGAGGTGAATGGTGCATATTTCAGTAAACAAGGCATTTCACTAGATTTGCATGCACCAGTTAGTGTGTACAAGCTGAGTATGTGTTGCACTCAGGATGAAACAGTGGAGAGAAACACAAGTGCAGCAACTAGAGCTCTTGATATTAAAAGTTAACGTCATGAACTAGCTTCCATGTTTGTGCACATCACTACTCTCAACTGGGTAGAATCAGAACTGCTTATGTGTATCTTATGGGTCCTATACTGCTGTTGGCTGAAGGTGATTCTCCCTTAAGAGTATTTGGTATGGATTTTCGTTTATGGAGCAGCTAGATACAATTCTATCATTGCTACCTGAGATAAATTCAAGTAGCCGTCTTGTGCAGCTTAGTGATAACCCCAAAGTCCTGGGTGGTCACACAGCGTAGAGGTATTTTCCACAAAACTTATTAGTGTAGACATCAAGTTAAATATTATTACATTAATTATAAAGTGATATGCTTTCTTGAAATATCTCCTATTCAAATACTTCTTTTATACAGTATAAACTGACCACTCATACTGGCTTTATTTCATGGCATAGGCCCCATGGACCACCTTATCCCAAACATCAGTCAATTCAGAGAAGCAGGTAATTAACTCCTCTCTACTGTACAAATCACCCCCTTGCAATTAATTTTCTATGTCATAGGCAATCCAGTTAATTTAATAAGAGCCTCATGATGTCAGGTATTGTGATTATTGGTGCTCAGATACTAGAATGATGGCCACCTTTGCAATACCTTAGATGACAGACAGATAGAAATGCTATGGTCCACAGGTCTGATCCTGATCTTCCCGCCCTTATACATTTATGTTTGTTCCTGTTTAAGTCAATGGATATTTTGAGTACAGAAGGGCTAAAGGAAAAGGGAATTATTATCAAACTGCACTGTTCCAAGGATAGGTGCCTGATCTTACACATTTTTCTCCAGTGCAGAATTGTCCAATCACAGGTTTTGATCTGAAATTGAACCAACTCTATATTATAGATGAACTAAGCTGGTATGTGATGCTTAAAACAAAGGATGCATGGCCCATGTGCTCCTGGCTACTAGAATGACCCGACAGGGCCAGTGGAAGTTGGATGTAGTTTACAGCTGCCATGAGGGCTTTGTTTACTATTAATCAAGGGGTTTATTATTGTTATGCAGTCCCATTCCAGAAACCTCCTTACAGTAGACAGTCGCTTCATATCACAATCTGTCAGAGTAACACTTTATAGTATTTGAAACAAATATGCAAGTAAATCTGAAGGAATGAAGGCTAATTCAGGAATGCAAGATCCATTAAACTATGCAAGTATGCATGAACTGTAAAAAGTGGATCTCATACATATCAGCTATAGCCCTTAGCTGTTAGCAGGTGTGAATCAGTCAGTTGTACAATTCATTTGTCTACCTAATTGCACTGAAGATAGGCTTTTACTTTGCCTATAACATCACTAATGAGTAGGTTTTCAGTTTGATCTAACTAATTAATTCTTGTTAACTTCCTTTGCATTGCTGTTCTTTTAATTTAACCAGAGACAGCACCAGAGTTGCTACTAGTGTTTAGTCTCAACTAGATTAGTCCTATTCATTAAGGGCTGTAATTGTTGGTCATACCCTTCCAAATGGTCATTACAACCTCTGGCATGCATATTGAATAACAGCAATTTCCTGACTCCAACAGTCTCTCATGTGAGGGAGGAGAAAATGCTAATAAAGAAAGAATAAATGATTCTCTGCTCCATTCAGTGTTGTGTAGATTTCTTTTACAGCAGAAATTGTACTGAGGTGGTAAAACGGGTTTCTTGCAGGCCCCCTACCTCCACCCTGAGTGAAAACAATAAGAACCAAGTCAAGCATTCCCTGCTACTGTGATTACAGCATCCGTAAAAGTGATTATATAGCTGCTGTAATCAACTTCAATGAAGGCTGCCTGTTAGAGCTTCAATAATTACTCATTTCTGTTAACAGCTTGCTTTCAGTTTAGTACTTTGAGGCCTAGGAAAAAAGCCACCATGTTTTAATAAAAGGCCATGTGAATGCCGTATTTTGCGGGGTAAGAGCTTGTGTGTGGGCAAAAAAAAAAAAAAAAGCACATGCAACTTTTTTGTCCAGTTCTCAATAGTAAACTCTTTTCTTTTAAACTTCAATTCTGTTTAACCAGAAACAAGCACAAGTTCATACAGGGTTCAGTCATGTACTGAATGTTTACTGAAGGAGGCACAATAGTTTAAATAAAGTGATGTTTTAAAATATTTTACCCATTTCTTTAAATAAATTGCCAATCCTTAAACTCTATGTTAAACTGATTACAAAAGCAAAATACCACAAGGATCTCTTTCAATAAAACCACTACTTTTGACATATTATGCCTCTCCCTTTCTGGTGTATTTTATTTCTGCAAAGCTCTGAAGAAGAATGAAGCTTACAGAAGTTAAGGGCTCATTCTTAAAAGAAAACAAAAGGGATAGTTTAGTCTTAAAAACAATGCAATTCAGTATTGCCCTCCTATATTTGATGTTCTGCAGAGTGATACCGCAAATAGGGATTGGAGAAGTAGAATGGAGAAAACTAAAACTGACAACACTTTTGCTCAAAACTTTAAAGTCCACCTGGAACGTTTCACCCCTAGGCAACAAAAACACAAGAAAACCCTCTCTTGCTTGGGTAACTTTATGAATACATTTTTTTTTCCTGCGAGTTTTTATACTTCCTCATTTCAGCTACAATACCTGGGAAAGGCAATTCTTGTGGCAGTTCCAGGCCTGTGAAATGCAAATATACTGTAAATCTCACAAAACAGACTTATTCTGAAGTATTTCCAACCCAATAAGGTTTGGATAAGTTTGACTAAGATTCTAACCTTAGAATTCTTCTTCCACACTGAACTCTTGTACTTTGGGAGGTTTACCTATAACACTACCCAGAAATGAAGGGCCAAATCTCACCTTGGATAGTGCACTGAGTTGGAAAAGAGATGCTGCTGCAGGAATCCTAACTAGCATGGCAGGCTACTGGGGGCAGGAGGAGGGTACGCATCATGGAATGAGTGTTGTTACTTCTCTAAACAGGAAAGAGCCTGCCCCTGGCTAAGGCTTGCAATTGGCTACACCAGGGTTCCGCAAATTTGGGACGCCGCTTGTGTAGGGAAAGCCCCTGATGGCACAGAACGGTTTCTTTACCTGCTGCATCCGCAGGTCCGGCTGATTGCGGCTCCCACTGGCCACGGTTCGCTGTTCCAGGCCAATGGGAGCTGAGGCCGAGGGACGTACTGTCTCAGTTCTTGCACTCAAGGGAGCACAATAAATGTCCCCTAATAACACCACTCGAGATACAACACATCCCAAAGTGTGTGTGTATAATATCTGTGTGTGTGTGTGTGTGTGTGTGTGTGTGTGTGTGTGTGTGTGTGTGTGTGTGTGTTGGGGGGGGCACGGAAGGATTCAATTTTTAACATCTTTGTTTACATACAAAAATATAGTAAACTTCAGGTACCAGAGGCAGAGTTAAGTTGGATATCAGAGCTGGCTGAATATTTGACCCCACTCTGTTACTTTGTGCCACTCTGACAGCCCAAAGAAGACTTAACACCAGTTTAACCACCCTCTTCAGGATTTCCTATGTGTTGGGGAACCTTTGGGTGGGACAGAGCTTCTGTAGCAGCTCCTATGCGATCCCCACTTGGCCCTTCTGTGCAGGGAGCGTGGCTAGGGAATAGAGGCATGACCAAGCCATCCTTGCACCCTAGCAATCTGTAGCTGAGTGGCCCTTGGGGGCTGTGGGCAGCTGGAGTACCCTGGAGATGCCCTTAGTTTGCACTGTGGGTCCAGACCAGCACCAGCAAAGGAAGCAGGTGCCTGGGGCGGCCAATAGAAAGGAGCGGCACTCCGTCCGCTATTGGGGAGGAACATCTGGGGGCTTGTCTACATCAGAAAGTTGCAGCGCTGGTGAGGGAGTTACAGCGCTGCAACTTAGGAGGTGTACACATCTGCAGGGCACCACCAGCGCTGCAACTCCCTGTTTGCAGCGCTGGCTGTACTCCCGTTTTGTCTCGGGTGTAGAGGATCCAGCGCTGGTGATCCAGCGCTGGTAATCAAATATAGACACTTACCAGCGCTTTTCTTGACCTCCGTGGAATAAGCAGGTATCCCAGCATACCTGAGGAAGCCTCTGGTAATCAAGCTGGTCTCCTTCCCCAGCTTGCTCTCGCGTTCCCCGAACCCCGAGCAAGCAGGTCTCCTTCCCTGCGGTTTGCAGGGTGGTTCGGGGAACGCGAGAGCAAACCGCGGCGAAGCTGGTCTCCTTTCCCGGTTTGCTCTCTCGTTCCCCGAACCCCGAGCAAGCAGGTCTCCTTCCCTGCGGTTTGCAGGGTGGTTCGGGGAACGCGAGAGCAAACCGCAGCGAAGCTGGTCTCCTTTCCCGGTTTGCTCTCTCGTTCCCCAAACCCCGAGCAAGCAGGTCTCCTTCCCTGAGGTTTGCAGGGCGGTTCGGGGAACGCGAGAGCAAACCGCGGCGAAGCTGGTCTCCTTTCCCGGTTTGCTCTCTCGTTCCCCGAACCCCGAACAAGCAGGTCTCCTTCCCTGCGGTTTGCAGGGTGGTTCGGGGAACGCGAGAGCAAACCGCAGCGAAGCTGGTCTCCTTTCCCGGTTTGCTCTCGCGTTCCCCGAACCCCGAACAAGCAGGTCTCCTTCCCTGCGGTTTGCACGGGGGTTCGGGGAACGCGAGAGCAAACCGCGGCGAAGCTGGTCTCCTTTCCCGGTTTGCTCTCTCGTTCCCCGAACCCCCGAGCAAGCAGGTCTCCTTCCCTGCGGTTTGCAGGGTGGTTCGGGGAACGCGAGAGCAAACCGCAGCGAAGCTGGTCTCCTTTCCCGGTTTGCTCTCGCGTTCCCCGAACCCCCCTTGAAGCCGCCCAACAGCGCTGCAGTGTGGCCACATCTAACACCACTTGCAGCGCTGGTTGCTGTAAGTGTGGCCACTCTGCAGCGCTGGCCCTATACAGCTGTACTAATACAGCTGTAACAACCAGCGCTGCAAAATTTTAGATGTAGACATGGCCTGGGTCTTCGGCGGCAATTCGGTAGTGGGTCCTTCACTCCCTCTCTTCCTCTTCAGTGGCAGGTCAATCATGTTTTTCTTTTTTTCTTTCTTTTTTTTTTCTTCGCCGCTTGCGGCGGCAAAAAATCTAGAGCCGGCCTGACCAGCACAGATCAATCCCAGGTTCTGAGGGCTACAAAGTTGACATTATGCCATCTTTCCCTCTTCCTTCAAACAGAGCTCAGCCAGACTGGTTAGTTTCACAGACAATTGTAACAAAGTTAGCTCCAAACTCAGAAACAGCAGGGTTTGAGTCAAAGATTTACTGCGGGCTGGGCATTGTGTTTTCCATTTATCAAATAGAATATTGTCTGTCCCACAGAAGTAAAGGTAAACAAACACTGAAAATGCATCCTGAGTCATGGTCTAATTTGCTTTAGAATCCCAAGCAGCATCACAAATAGCCAGTATAATATAATGAAATATGATTTACAGTTCTTGGTAAAACACTTTGCACTATGTTAGTATCAAGGACACAGGCAGAATATTTCTCAGGCATTGAAATCTACAGCTCTGTTCCTTTGTTTATGTAAAACAGTACCACACAGGTGTCTCCAATATCAGATGTAATTCAGATCTTTCAACCCAGGACATTCATGTAGACAAGTAAATCGGGTCATTCTGACATATATTCATCTTAAAACATGAAGATGTTTTTAAACCTTTTAGCTTGAAGAGCTGAATAAGGCAGTCAGTTTGGTATTATGTGTAAGTGGTATGCAAAAAGCAATACCTTTACGTAGACCAGCTTTTGGCTATTGGATAGAATTACAGAAAATGATATCTTCCAAAATATTATTAGAGTCCAGCTGTTTTGGAAAAAAAAAATGCTATCCAATCAGAAGAAAAAAAGTGAGGGGGTAGAACTGCTCTGTCACAGAATCTTACCTATTTCATTGGCAAAGCGTAGATGACTGTACCTGACAAAGAAAGTGTTAACTCAAACAATTATCTTCCCTTGCTTGGATGAATATTATAAATATTCTAATACAGTATCTGATACTGTTTTTTTTTGCACAAAAAGATAATACCTATCAAAGGTACAGGTTAGGTTAGAACACATTGACCTGTATATCCTCAGGTTTATTCTGTGTGCCTAACCATTAATAAGAATAATTCACTCTTGTATAGCTCTTTTCATCTGTAGATTTTCATTGTTCTACAATGAAAAGTAAGTATCGTTATAGAGAAACTGGTACACAGAGAGGTGAAGTGACTTGGCCAAAGTCACACAGCAGGTCAGTAGAAAAGCCAGGAATGGCACCATCTCCTAGCCTAATGCCTCCCACATTGCATAGCCTCCTGTAACCATCCCTTTGAATCATTAAAAAATGGTACTCCTAGGATTCATCATAAATCCTATAAATAAGTTAATTATTGTTTGTAGTGCATCTCTCTTGTAAATTTTATAAGAGAAACTGCAAAAAACACGCTTGAAAAGATGTATTTGATATCAACTTCTGGAATATAAATATTCAATAGGGATGAAGTGTAGTCCATACTAAAGTCAGCTGACTTGCCCCATCTTATTTTATTCACTGATTAGTTCATGATTTTTTTTGCCCCCACTGCTGTTGCTACCTGTTTACATGCCATAAGTAAATATATCAAATATTAATTTAAACTGATCTCCAGTTCCCAAGAGTGCACATCTAAAGGCTGTCAGGAAATGCACCTCCACCAATTGATTGCAGAATGGTGTATAGGGAGAACCCTAAGATAACCAGGCCCCAAACTAGAGAGGCCTTTTTAAAATTAAACTAACATACTGAATTACACCCAGAAGCAGATACAAAGCCTGTGTAGTTCATGGAGCAAAAAAAATACCATGTATTCAGACTGATCCATTCCACGAAGCAGGCAAGTCACTATATTCTGCTATATTGGACATTTCTGAAGGAAGCTTTACGCAGATCACATTGCAGTAATCCAACTGGAAGTGACAATGTGTAGGATGACTTTCTGAAGTTGAGCTTCCTCAAGAAACCTCTTAGCTAAGTGTAGAGGAAAAAGAAGTGGAATGAGCCACCACTGCTGCTTAGAAAATGGCAATCCAAGAGTGGACAGGGGATTCAACAGCATCCCAACACTGCAATGCTCTTTGGCAAGAGATGAGAATACCCCAGGAACAGCTGTGATATTTAGGTAAGTAATACCTCCTTGAGCAAGGGTATTAAACATTTTGCCCTCCTGGGAAGAAACATGCACTAATAAACACTGTCAATAAGACCCCAGAGACCTCTCAGCTGGAAGCCTCATCAGCCATAAAGGGCACTAGTCCATCTCAAAAATGTAGCCTATACCCACAGAACACCCCAGATGTCTGTACATAATACAGATTAAAATTCTGCTGGAGAAGATACTTTTTTCCCCATTTGTTTTGATACTTCTCGCATGGAAGCAACCAAAATAGACAATCTCAAAAATGTCCTTTCAGAGAGAAATGCCTAAATCTGCTTCCAAGTGAAGAAAATCTAGATTTCCCAGACTGCTCAGAAAGACTGGTCCAGTCTTCAGATACACCACAGAGGACCAACAAAACCCCAAAAAACAAATAAACCACCCAACCAACCAAAAAAAAACCCCCACCTTCTGTCTCCACCACAATATAACATAAGAATATAAAATCTCTCTGTACGACAGATTTGACATGAGTGTCTTGCCACTGGCATTCAAGCCTCCAACCTTACTACCACATTTGCTGCAGATGATTTGCACACCACAGTGACCTGTGGGGATGAAGCAGACAGGGGAGATGCCTAAGGGCTGACATGACAATGTAAGAGGGCAGAGCATTGTCCTAAAAGAAAACAGATAGAATAGCACAGCAGTTCAACAGTATTTTCACTCAGAAAGTTCTGAAATCTTATGTGCTGTTTAGAAAAGACAGGAAGAAAGGCAAAGGTGGTGGAGTAGCCTTGTACATCAATGATGAAATTAACTGTAGCGAAATAAGAAGCGATGGAATGGATAAGACAGAGTCTGTCTGGGCAAAAATTACACTGGGTAAAAAAGCTACTAGAGCTTCCCCTGAGATAGTGCTTGGCATGTGCTACAGACCGCCGGGATCTGATTGGGATATGGATAGAGACCTCTTTAATGTCTTTAATGAAGTAAACACAAAGGGGAAATGTGTGATTATGGGGGACTTCAACTTCCCGGATATAGACTGGAGGACGAGTACCTGCAAGAATAATAGGGGTCAGATTTTTCTGGATGTGATAGCGGATGGATTTCTTCATCAAGTAGTTGAAGTACCAACGAGAGGGGATGCCATTTTAGATTTGGTGTTGGTGAGCAGTGAGGACCTCGTAGAAGAAATGGTGGTAGGGGACAACCTTGGTTCGAGTGATCATGAGCTGATTCAGTTCAAACTAGATGGAAGGATAAACAAATGTAGATCTGGGATTAGGGTTTTTGACTTCTCGAGGCCTAATTTTAAAGAGTTAAGGAAATTAGTTAGGGAAGTGGATTGGACTGAGGAATTAGTGGATTTAAATGCGGAGGAGGCCTGGAATTACTTTAAGTCGCAGCTGCGGAGACTGTCGGAAGCCTGCATCCTGAGAAAGGGGAAAAAAACCATGGGCAGGAGTTGTAGGCCAAATTGGATGAGCAAGCAACTCAGAGAGGGGATTAGACAAAAGCAGAAAGCTTACAGGGAGTGGAAGAAAGGCAGGATCAGTAAGGAAAGCTAGCTTGGTGAGGTCAGAACATGTAGGGATAAAGTGAGGAAGGCTAAAAGCCACATTGAACTGGACCTTGCAAAGGGAATCAAAACCAATAGTAAAAGGTTCTACAGCCACATAAATAAGAAGAAAACAAAGAAAGAAGAAGTGGGGCCGCTATACACTGAGGATGGAATGGAGGTTAAGGATAACCTAGGCATGGCCCAACATCTAGACAAGTACTTTGCTTCAGTTTTTAATAAGACTAGTGAGGAACCTTGCGATGATGGAGGGATGATAAACGGGAATGTGGATATGGAAGTGGATATTACCGCAACTGAGGTAGAGGCCGTACTTGAACAGCTCAATGGGACGAAGTTGGAGGGCCCGGACAATCTCCATCCAAGGATATTAAAGGAACTGGCGCGTGAAATTGCGAGCCCGTTAGCGAAAATTTTTGAGCAATCGATAAACTCGGGGGTTGTGCCGTATGACTGGAGGATTGCTAATGTAGTTCCTATTTTTAAGAAAGGGAATAAAAGTGATCCGGGTAATTATAGGCCTGTTAGCTTGACGTCTGTAGTATGCAAGGTCTTGGAAAAAATTTTAAGGGAGAAAGTAGTTAAGGACATAGAGGTCAATGGTAATTGGGACGAATTGCAACACGGATTTAGTAAAGGTAGATCGTGTCAAACCAATCTGATCTCCTTCTTTGAGAAGGTGACGGATTACTTAGATAAAGGAAATGCGGTAGATATAATTTACCTAGATTTCAGTAAGGCGTTCAACACGGTTCCGCATGGGGAACTGTTAGTCAAATTGGAAAAGATGGGAATGAATATCAAAGTTGTAAGGTGGATAAGGAACTGGTTAAAGGGGAGACTCCAGAGGGTCGTATTGAAAGGTGAATTGTCAGGCTGGAAGGAGGTCACTAGTGGAGTCCCTCAAGGATCGGTTTTGGGACCAATCTTATTTAACCTTTTTATTACTGACCTTGGCACAAAGAGCAGGAATGTGCTAATAAAGTTTGCGGATGACACGAAGCTGGGGGGGTATTGCTAACACGGAGAAGGACAGGGATACTATTCAGGAAGATCTGAACCACCTTGTAAACTGGAGTAATAGAAATAGGATGAAATACAATAGTGAAAAGTGCAAGGTTATGCATTTAGGAATTAATAATAAGAATTTTGGATATACGCTGGGGGCGCATCAGTTGGAAGCGACGGAGGAGGAGAAGGACCTTGGGGTACTGGTTGATAGCAGGATGACTATGAGTCGCCAATGTGATACGGCCGTTAAAAAAGCAAATGCGATTTTGGGATGCATCAGGCGGGGTATTTCCTGCAAGGATAAGGAGGTGTTAGTACCGTTATACAAGGCGTTGGTGAGACCCCATCTGGAATACTGTGTGCAGTTCTGGTGTCCCATGTTCAAGAAGGATGAATTCAAACTGGAACAGGTTCAGAGACGGGCTACAAGGATGATCTGAGGAATGGAAAAACTGCCTTATGAAAGGAGACTCAAAGAGCTTGGCTCGTTTAGCCTGGCCAAAAGAAGGCTGCGGGGGGATATGCTTGCTCTATATAAATATATCAGGGGGGTTAACGTTAGGGAGGGAGAGGAATTATTTAAGTTTAGTACTAATGTAGGCACGAGGACGAATGGGTATAAACTGGATATTAGGAAGTTTAGACTTGAAATTAGACGAAGGTTTCTAACCATTAGGGGAGTGAAGTTCTGGAACAGCCTTCCGAGGGAAGTAGTGGGGGCAAAAGACTTTCCTGGCTTTAAGACAAAGCTTGATAAGTATATGGAGGGGATGTTATGATAGGATCGTTAATTTGGGCAATTGATCTTGGATTACCACCAGATAGGTCTACTCAATGGTCTGCGGGGAGATGTTGGATGGAATGGGAACTGAGTTACTGCAGAGAATTCCTTCTTGGGTGCTGGCTGGTGACTCTTGCCCACATGCTTAGGGTTTAGCTGATCGCCATATTTGGGGTCGGGAAGGAATTTTCCTCCAGGGCGGATTGGCAGGGACCCTGGAGGTTTTTCGCCTTCCCCTGCAGCGTGGGGCACGGGTCGCTTGCTGGTGGTTTCTCTGCAGCTTGAGGTCTTCAAATCAATTTTGAGGATTTCAATAACTCGGTCCTGGGATAGGGGTTGTTATAAAATTGGATGGGTGGGGTTCTGTGGCCTGCCTTGTGCAGGAGGTCAGACTAGATGATCAGATTGGTCCCTTCTGACCTATGAGTCTATGAGTCTATGAGTCTATGAATTCATTGGTCTCTGGTGCTGGACTAAGGAATTCAGTTTCCAACACTGACAGAACTATATGCAATCATAAAAAAAGCTAAGGACTTAGGATTGTTTCTGATTTTAGTCAGAAGATGGTAGTGATTTTACTATGGCTCAGAGAAGCATCCCTATTCAGGATCTGAATAGGTTGGACTTAAGCACATGCTTAAATGATCTTCTGAATCAACACCTCACATACTACACTTTATTATCTAGCTGTAGGCCAAAGGTAATATTCAGAGTATGACCTCATGGAGTGGCAGATCATAAACTGCCTGAATAGTCCCATGGTTACGACAAGGGCCATGATCTCAAGCCAGAGAAGAGTCATTAGCAAGGATGCAGAAGTTGCCCAGTAAGATAAGCCTTGGCAATTATAGTACTTGGCCAAGACTTGCACACTAGGCAGATATGCTTAAAGGCATTTGACTTTGTAATGAGATTTCTCGCATCTAAGGTCAAATGCAACAGCATAGTCACACCCCTTCCATAGGCTCATGTTTCATTCGGTATCTCATCAGAAAGCTGCTCCATCAGAGGGTTTGCTGATTTTCAAAAAAAAAGACTTAACTAAGTAGACAATGGCTCAGCTCCTGCACTGAGTACCACATGGATGCAATCCTACAGGACTAGGGCCAAAGTAAGTGGGCTTCTCCATAGTTAAATCAAAGATGGTGGTGATTTGGTAACTACCAACCTTGCAATAAACATGAGCCATAGTATAGAATCCATTTGTTTTTCAAGACTGGTCTGAAGAATTCCTTCAGGTTCTCTGTCAAAAGCAATTTTAGTGGATTTGTAAGCATGTTGTATATTCCAGATTTTTGATAAGTGTCTTCCTGTAATGGTAAAGCCATATTCAGCAATTACGAAGTGTCTGCTAAAGGGTGTTGCCAGAGTCCATGTGAGACAGGTCATGCCTGGTCTCATGAAAATTCCAAACAAGAATAATAGTCTTCATGAAGAGTAAGCATTTTGATATTGACGCTACCAAGGCATTGCAAAGAACAACAAAGAAGTAGAAAACATTTTCTATTTATTTGAAGTCTACAATGTACAGCTTCTTTTAAAAATCATTGTCTATATTCTACTGGGGCCCATGGGAATTGTGTAGCCCTTTTGTTAATTCCTCAGTGTTAAGTCATAGATTTAAGTATTTATGAGTTACAAAATGTGCCAGGATACATATATGGATATACAATGTATGATTCTGCCATGGATGTTCAAAAGAACTCTAGTGAGATCATACTCAGCTAGTCACTGGTAAGTGATATTTACTGAGTCAAAATATAGCTTCAAAATTTCTCACAGGAAGGCTTTACTCCTAAGTCACTAACTCTTGGGGAATCTCAACATTGGAGTTATTTTCCCCTGATGATTCAACTACAGTATTTAACTAGTCTAACCAGGCTTCACGCAGGCTTGGATTGAGGACTTGTGGGATGTAAAAATGGTGAGAAGACATCTCCGCTCCCCATTGCCTCAGTTGTGTACTGAGTCTAGTACAGGTACACCTGAGGATCTGGCCCAATAAATCTAACCTAGTAACAGACAAGTAGGTGAAAGAATAAGGAAGCAACCAAACCTTCCCCTATCTCAGGGTGGTGGTGAGCCAGGAGCACATTCAAGTGCAACACAGAATTTAGATGGCAATGAATACAGAAATAGTTATCAACATCCCTGATGTCTCCCTCTAGGTGAGTAATTGAAAGACATGAATGCTTCCCAGCACTGTCTAAACCATTATAATTCTTCTTATAGCAGTGAATACGGGCTTTACTGACAAAGATGAAAAGAAAGGTCCTTGCCCTGAAGCAGCTACTATCTAACTAGACAACAGACACAGGGAAGAATGCAGCAGCAGGAGAGTAACTGAGCAATGAATTTAGTGTAAGTTTTGTAAGTTCTACAATTTTGCTTTAGAAATTTTTTAAAATCTACCACATTGTCTATTTTGTTAACACTGCTTTGAAAAGGAGTATGGCAGAAAGAGATCTAGGAGTCATAGTGGACCACAAGCTAAATATGAGTCAACAGTGTGATACTGTTGCAAAAAAAGCAAACATGATTCTGGGATGCATTAAAAGGTGTGTTGTAAATAAGACACGAGAAGTCATTCTTCCGCTCTACTCTGCGCTGGTTAGGCCTCAACTGGAGTATTGTGTCCAGTTCTGGGCACTGCATTTCAAGAAAGATGTGGAGAAATTGGAGAGGGTCCAGAGAAGAGCAACAAGAATGATTAAAGGTCTTGAGAACATGACCTATGAAGGAAAGCTGAAAGAATTGGGTTTGTTTAGTCTGGAAAAGAGAAGACTGAGAGGGGACATGACAGCAGTTTTCAGGTATCTAAAAGGGTGTCATCAGGAGGAGGGAGAAAACTTGTTCACCTTAGCCTCTAATGATAGAACAAGAAACAATGGGCTTAAACTGCAGCAAGGGAGATTTAGGTTGGACATTAGGAAAAAGTTCCTAACTGTCAGGGTAGTTAAACACTGGAATAGATTGCCTAGGGAGGTTGTAGAATCTCCATCTCTGGAGATATTTAAGAGTAGGTTAGATAAATGTCTATCAGGGATGGTCTAGACAGTATTTGGTCCTGCCATGAGGGCAGGGGACTGGACTCGATGACCCCTCGAGGTCCCTTCCAGTCCTAGAGTCTATGAATCTATGAATAGGGAACTTACATTATGTGTTATACAGTCCTGTAAGGACAATGATGTTTTTAGGAGAGACTTGAAAAAGGAGAGACTGGAAGTATCTGGTGGATTGTGTCTAGAACGGAGACTCCAAGTGAAGCAACAAGCTGGAAGAAAGCTGGAGATAAGCAGGAGAAGAACACAGAAACGGGCATTTAGACATGGTTAGGGCAAAGTGAATGGAGGGAGAGGGTAGTGAAAAGTGGCTCTGGGATAGACAGTAGGTGCCTTCTCACATAGCTGTTCAATCCTCTTCCCAGTGTTGGATGAAAAGCCATTCTCCGATCTAAGAGCAGCTCATTCACAAAGGTTTTGTCTGTTTAGATGCTCCAACTTATCTCCTAAGACTCTGCAGACCTCAAGGGTATTTGTAAACAAGTCATTTGAATAGTATAGAAATTTCTCTGTCAGAAGTGTAAACAGTTGTGGACAGGACTATAAAGTGTGTAGCAATGTCCCTTCTTCCAGCACTTTGGCCAAGGCAAACTGAATGGATAGCTTTTTTGTTGTAATATATCACTGTGCTATGGGTTTAAAAAATGATATATTACCAGATCTGGTGTTAAGATGTTATAAGACCTATTGTGCTCATTAAGTTATCATTTGTATAGAGACACTGGGCACCACAGTCTGTTTGTATTGATATTGATTTTTAATTGCATATTTTATTTTTTATAAGTACCTAGAGACAGATTTCAAAGGTATTTTGGTACCTAAAGATGCAGATAGGCACCTAGTAGGATTTTGGAAAGTGCCTAAGCAGCTTGGGCATCTAATTCCCATTGAAATCAATAGGAGTTAGGTGTTTAACTCACTTATATGCTTTTGAAAATCCCACTAGGTATCTGTCTGCATATTTTAATAACTAAAATAAGCAAAATGAATAAATAGGAGTGAGAGCAGGAAGTGTAGGAGAGATCTTACAGTTGGAACTGAAACTTTTCCAAGCCCAGATCATAGCGTGCAGTGGTGGTGAGAAACTGGAGGTCCCTGGCAAATCCTGACCCATAGTATAGCTACAGAAGCAAATTCCAGCCATTTCTCTGTTGAAATCTCCATTGGGGTGGAAAGTCATTCTTTATGCAGTAACAGATGGTAATTGAGCTGCCAGATAATAGAGAGAGAGGTTGGACAAGAGAAATCCCCCATTTATTGTTGTCTTTGTAGCATTTTATACAAATTTGAGTGTATAAAAAACTGAAAAGCCTGGATAGGAAACATCCATAAAAGTAAGAGAGCCGGTTCACATGAATCACATGCATTCTTGCCTGTGCAACCAATATAAGAGAGACTTCCAACTGTCCCATGCTTGAAAAGAATGTTAATAGAATGAATATGTGCTTTGCAATGAGCAGGAGGGACAAGAGCAATTCGGATTCCCAAGTATTTTGTGGGCTTCTCATCCCAGGAAAGGAAAATTGGGAGGGACTACATCCATGTCACATCCCACAAGCATACAGACTGGGTTTTGGCCAGATTCATGTTATACCCAAATAGAAAGCCAGTCCTTTGAAAGAGGTCCAGTAGTTGCAGGATGTGAAATAAACAGAAAAAAAATCATTGGTCTATGGCCAGTAGGACTGTGAAAGGATACATCCACTCAACCCAGTCAAAGGCAATAAGAAATAATCTCTGCATTGTGTTTGGCCACACTGAGTGGAAAACATTAAGAACGCTTCTTAAATAATCAGCCTTATGGCATCTTCTGTAAAATCCTATTTAATCCCTATAGATTCAGGTGATAATCATGATCTCCAGCCTCCAGTTATACCTTATCAAAGATTTTAATATTGCTGTCAATCTCTAATACAAGATTGTGGGACCTAACTTCCAGCGAGTTTTTCCCTGCTTTTACATAAAGTTAATAGTTGTTTTGTACATGGAGTCTAGACGATAACCTTCCTTGAACATGTATCATGTATTCAACAATCAAGAAACCTGCTCAGATATTGCTTTAAAACTGTGAAATGAAAAAATATCAGGCCTCAATGCTTTACTGAAGGAGAGGACTGCCATGACATTTTACATTTCATTCCTGATAATGGGGTATTTTAAAAATTTGATAGAAGAGATCTAAGGTGTTCAAAAACTGAATAAAGCCTGGAGGGCTGTATAGATATTTTTTTAAAATAGGTGTGGAAGAAGGGAAAGAATTGACAAGGATTTGTAGGGGATCTTAATGCATGTCAGTCTGTTAGCAAGAGTTAGGCTAATTGTAACCCTAATAACGTGAGATTTGTAAAAGCAAGGATTGGGTGAAGCAAGTAGGAAAGAACTGTGTAAAAAGTTATCACGACCTTGCACTAATAATTAAATACGTAGACTGGCACCCAACATGGGGCAAATAAAATAGCAAAATAGCCTATGTATAAACAAAATGCAGCTGTTGCTCATTATTATCTGTATTATTGCTTGTTATTGTCTGTAACAAAGGTATAAATGCTTGCTGTAATTGTTTACCTGTGGAGAGACCTGTCCGGGACTGGGGTGACCCAGTGTCCTAGGGCACTCCCTCCCTCTATTGCAATTGCTGGAGTTAAAATAAAGTATTTAATTTTGCTGCACCCAAACAAAAAGCGAGAACTGAGTTTTTCTCCGACATAGGAAATGAAGGAAATAACAGCGAGAGAGTTATTAAATGACCCTTTATACAGATCACTTGGCTAAGAGTGTGTTACCCTTATTGCCCCAATGAAAAGGTTTACATTTATTTGGCCAAATCAAATATCCAGTTACATATACTATTTAAATTTGCTTCTGGCATTCATTAATCTAGCAATAGCTTTTGTTTCAGTCTGAGAAGATATGTTCAGATTGAAGTTCTGGCTTCCTACTATATTGTTTCAAGAGAAAAGCATCTTCCTACCTGGCTGTGAACTTTCTATACCTTGGAAGAACCAGCTATCCACAAAATGTGTACTGTCAGATAAATTAATTTCCCTGATCAATCAGTTATGGGAGATCAGCGTGTATAAGTAAATTCCATGACAGTGGAAGAAAAAAGGTGCATTTCCCTGCACTTCTATAGAGTTACATAAATAAAATAATAATTACCATTGAGTTCCTTCTAGGCATCAGTAAGACCAAGTTAGCTTTTCCCTTTCTTAATTACGTTTCTCACCAGGATGCATGTCCTTGCAAGAGAGCAAGATTTATCCAACTGAAGAGAGAGGGGGTAATGAAAATCTCCTACCATCACTGCTAATCTCTAGGTACAGTGTGAGCTGTCAGTAAATTATTTTTTTCTGAAAAGAAAGGTGGGGAATTCTCATTGGGGTCTGCTCTTAGTCTCAATGAAATCAATGGCAAAAGTCCCATTTGGTTCAAGCTTAAGGGAAAAGCATTAAGATGGTAACATGGGATCTTTCAAGACATCCTTGTGCTATCACATATCTACACTGTCTGTCCATCCACAGCTGTTTGAATTTCTAATTGTTTTGAACACTATCAGCCTTCAAAGAATTCAACAAACTTAGTAGCAAGCATTTAACAAAAGCCCTCAGAAGCAGGGAATTTTAAAATTGCTCTCAATCTCCATGTGTATGTCATGAATTCCATGTGCTTTTCAAACAAAGTTCTAAAATCAAGCTAATTTCTCACCATGCTCTTAATAGAATCTATACCCATTGAGCTTGATTCCCAACTTTGTAACACCAAATTTATATCACTGTAACTCCACTGGCTTCAATTTGCTTATATCAACATACAAACTGTGAAACAGAGTTTAGAATAAGGCCCACTGTATTTAGTCCAAACTTACTCACTTTCCTCAGATTGGATTTTATTTGTAGATCAAATAACAAAAAACAATAAGCCTTAGCCTGTTTTCTCCTTAAAGGTACTTGTTCCTATAGGTTCCTTTTGGCATCTCAACAAGTCCTTTCTGTCCAAGATTTCTATTTGTCCAAAGAGCCACTCACACTTTTCTTAAATTCTGAGAGGATTTAATGAGCATATAAGCAACCCAGAATCAGTCAGCCTTTCTCTGCAAAGCTCCAACACCCAAAAACAAGATGTATCAACACGAAAACCCTGCCACTCCGTTATGTCCTTTCCCTCACAAAGCAACACCCAGGAGTATTGTCACTATTGCTCCCCTTTTGTGACCCATTCAAGATGCAACTTCAGAAGTCTCATTCATGTTGCTGCCAGAAGACTCTTAACTCCTACAGTGGTCCCCTTGTGCTGTGACCTTGAAAAAAATCCATGAGTCCTTGAACACTACCTTCGGCATAGAAAAGTAGGATGGTACTTCTAGTCATCTAGCCAGAATAATGAAGAGCGCACCCAACCCTAAGTGATCTGACCCCCAATTCACTGCATCATTACAGATTAAACCTATGTCTGTGTCCCAAATAAATTCTGTAAGAAGAAGCAGAGACATGGGAAACAGCAGAAAGCATGCTGAAAAAATACTGGTATATATTGCTTCTTGCCTCACAGAAAGTTGCCAAATATTAAGTTCCTGCTGAACATTATTTAGTTATTTTGTGAAAATCAGTCCTTTTAATCATGAGCTTTATTAAAGGGTTCATATATTATCATTATATTTTCAACATCTATTTAAATTTCAACCAGAATTCACAGAAACACATTTTTGTTCTCTTAAATGAGCTGCAGAAGACAGACTATGGGCCTGATTCAACTCACAAACAAAAATGAATCCAGATTAACTAAATCCATAGAGGACTATGGATTCACACTGGTGTATGACAAACGCCTGTGATGACAGACTCAGGCCATTCATTTAAAAAGAGAGAGTTCCCTGACACTGAAATACAATAACTTTCTGGATTCAACCCCAGGTGATATTAATTGAGAAAGAGAAATGCAGAAAACAAAACAAAGAATTAACACTCCCCTACAGGGAAAATATATCTATGATTTATAAATAAACTTAATTTGGTGCCCATTTTCTTATAGTAAATTATACTTGTGGGGGGAAGTGAATCAGTTACAGAAGGCTACTATTTTTAACCCTTTCTTCACTTTATCTTAATCTACTAATCTCAAATTGAGGAACCCCCTCTGTGCTTAACCATTTGAGTTAAGAGACACACTATGGAAACCCCTGGACATTTTTCTAAAAGATATGCTCTAGAAATTATTTTGAGAAAGTTCTCTGGCCTGTATTATAAAGGAGGTCAGTCTAGATGGTCTCTTTTGGGTTTGAATTTATGAACCTGTGAAGTGCTCTAAAGTTCTCCAAATTGTTCGTGCTACAGATAGCAATGTGTAGAAGTGTGACTTATGCCATGTGCTAAGGCAGGGACTTTGAAGCAGTTAATAAGAAGGCTATTTACATAACACATCACACTAATCAGAAAATATAATGCAGGTCATGATGTAAATAGAAACTGAGAAAGACTTTGAAGTAACAATTTGGATTTGATTCTTCTAATGAAGCCAATAACCTGTTTGTCAATCAGTAACACTGAAGACACAATGGCTTGATTCTCCACTGTCTTGTGTAGTCATTTACACTCACTCAAAGAGAATATAAAACAGTACCAACCAAAGCAGAATGGCAACATTTTGCACCTTCTTTTGCACAGCTATAAATGACTGCACAAGTTGCAAGACAGGCCCTCAAAGCTCTATTATTTGATTTCCTCCTTACTCACATAGTCTGTATATAGCTGGCATAGACATTTGGCAAACAGAATCTCTGGTGTTTTTAATAATGTTTTTTGCGATTAATATTGTATTGGTATTTTTAATAGCAAGCATTACTGCATTCCAAAAAGAGCCAGCAGGACTCAAGTGGGCAAAGGGTGCACAGTAGACTAACATCACCAACTTGTTCTCACTTTAGTTGCTAAATGAATGGCCTGGTTTCAAAAGTGCTTGAGAACCAAGAGTTCTCACTAAAATCAAGTTACTTATTTAAGTTCCTAAATGTAGACACTCAAGATAGAAAGTTTTGGCTATATTCTGCATGATATGATTAATGCAAGTGACATAAAAAAGCCTTAGGGTGACCAGATGTCCTGATTTTATAGGGACAGTCCTGATTTTTGGGTCTTTTTCTTATATAGGTTCCTATTACCCCTACCTCCTGTCTCAATTTTTCACATTTGCTGTCTGGTCACCCTAAAAAGCCCACAATCTCATCAGAATCCCTGGAAGCATATGAAATTAACCTTTGGGAGAAAATATGTACAAACTATTGCAGAGCCTGACAGAAGTAGTTACTGCACTACTGCTTGGCACAAAGCAGACAGAAGCTTACCTTCAATTACTTAGTCCAAAGCTGAGCTATCACCTGCTTTTTCCAGTGTCTACTGGAAATTTAATTATAACTAAACTGAACTAGGAAAGATTCCACTGCTAAGTGAACAATATGGATTAAATCCATGGAGGAGAGAATATATCTGTCAAATATATTAGCTAAATGTGGTGGGAAGGAGAAGCTGAAGTGCCACCTCACAGCTAAGGTGAAAATTCAATTGCTATGCAATGGATGTTGTTGAACAGCTACGTCACAGGTTATGTTGCCTGCGCTCTCTCTTTCGTAAACAATTAATCAATCAAGTATAAAATCAGCCATAACACACATTAATAACTTGTATTTAGGAACCTCATTATGGGGATTAGGATGCTTATTACACAGTGAAGCAAGAATTGGTATGCTGAATCCGGCTAGTAGTCCATCTAGCCCAGTAACCTCCATCTGACAGTGACCAATACCAGGTACTTCAGAGGAAGCTGCAAGAACTCCCAAGGCAGACAGTTATGGAGTAACCTCCCCATATGGGAAGATTTCCCAAACTCTTATCAGTAAGTGGTTGGTTTATGCCCTGAAGCATGATGGTTTCTAACTCTTTTTTAAAAATTGACTTACGCTTATGTAACTATGGATGTTTACATTATCCATATAAATGTCTAACCCTTTTTTGAAAGCCACTAATATCAATGTTATCTTGTGGCAGCGAGTTCCACTGAACAGTTATGCATGATGTAAAAACAATTGCACTTTGAACTGTCTTAATTGATAAATTAAACAGCAATATGGTGCCAGGACCAGATGGTATTCACCCAAGAATTCAGAAGGAACTCAAATATGAAATTGCAGAACTAATAACTGCAATATCTAACTTATTGCTTAAATCAGCTTCTGAAATAGATGATTGGCAGATAGCTAATATAATTCCAATTTTTAAAAAAGATTTCACAGGCTATCCTGAAAAATTATAGTCCAGTAAGCTTAACTTTAACTATAGGAAAGAACAAAATCATCAGACACATAGGTGAACAAAATATGTTGGGGAAGAGTCAACATGGCATTTGTAAAGGCCAATCATCCCACAGCAATCTATTAGAATTTTTTGAACGTGTCAACAAGCATGTGGGAAAGGGTGACTCAATCAGTCAATCTAGTGTTCTTGGATTTTCAGAAATCCTTTGACAGGGTCCTCCATCAAAGGCTCATAAGCAGTCAGGGGCTAAGAGGGAAATAAGGGTACGAATAAGTGGTCAGTTTTCACAATGGAAGAGGTAAATAGCACTCCTTCCAGGATCTATACTGGGAACCGCACAGTTCAACATATTCATAAATGATCTGGAAAAATGGGGTAAACAACGGGGTGGCAAAGTTTGAAGATGATATAAAATTACTGAAGATAGTTAAGTTCAAAGCTGTCTGCAAAGAGTTACAAAGAGATCCCACAAAACTGGGAGACTGGGCAACAAAATGACAGATTAAACTGAGTTTTGATAAATGCACAGTCACACACATTGCAAAAATAATCCCAACTATGCATACAAAATGATGGGGTCTAAATTAGCTTTTACCACTCAAGAAAGAGATCTTGGAGTCATAGTTCTCTGAAAACATCTACTCACTGTGCACCAGCAGTCAAAAAAGCTAACAAAATATTAGGAACCATTAAGAAAGGTATAGAAAACAAGATAGAAAATATCATAATGCCACTATATACATCAATGGTATTCAAAGACATTGAGTACTGCATGAAGTTCCAGTTGCCCCAACTCAAAAAAAGATGAATTGGAATTGGAATTGGAAAAGGCACAGGGAAGGGCAACACAAATGCTTAGGGATATAGAATAGCTAGCTCCCATATGAGAAGAGAGAGAAAAAAGAAACAGGGACTGTTCAGCTTGGAAAAGAGATGACTAAGGAGGCATACAACGGAAGTCTATAAAATCCTGAATGGTGTGGAAAAGTGATTAGAGAAGTGTTATTTATCCCATCACATAGCACAAGAACCAGGGGTAACACAAGGAAATTAACAGGCAGTGGGTTTAAAACAAACAGAAGGAAGTACTTCTTCATGCAGTGAATAGTCAACCTGTGGAACTCATTGCCAACGGATGTTGTGAAGGCCAAAAGTATAACTAGGTTCAAAAAATAATTTGATAAGTTCCTGGAGAATAGGTCCATCAATGGATATTAGCCGTGATGGTCAGGGATGCAATCCCATGCAGAGGTATCCCAAAGCCTCTGACTGCCAGAAGCTGAGACTGGATGACAGGGGATGAATCACTCAATAATTGCCCTGTTCTGTTCACTCTCTCCGAAGCATCTTGGATAAATGTCCCATTGATCTGATGCCAGCATGGCCAATCTTATTTCCTTAAACCTTTAAATTTCATTGAATACCTGCTTGTTATCAACGATTATTATTAAGTACCTGAAATAAGGTAAAAAGAATAGGAGTACTTGTGGCACCTTAGAGAGTAACAAATTTGAGCATAAGCTTTCATGGGCTACACCCCATTTCATCGGATGCATAGAATGGAACATACAGTAAGGAGATATATGAACATGAAATATATTCAGGAATTGCCCTATCAACTCTAAGAGGCCTCTTCATGTTCTCTGTGTGTGTATATATCTCTCCTTACTATGTGTTCCATTCTATGCACCCGATGAAGTGGGCTGTAGCCCACAAAAGCTTATGTGCAAATAAATTTGTTACTCTCTAAGGTGCCACAAGTACTCCTGTTCTTTTTGCGGATACAGACTAACATGGCTGCTACTTTGAAACCTGAAATAAGGTAGTTGACTTAGCAGTTTGTCCTATCCCTTAGTGAAAAGCTTTGAACAAATCTTCCTTAAGCTTATGGACTGGTAGCGATGAAGATGACAGCATTATTTTGCAAGATTAGCGTTATAAAAGAGAACTGGCAAAGGTGCAGACAAAAAGGGTGAATTTCTGGCTCCTGAGAACTCAGTACCAGACCTCCCATTGACTTCATTGGAGCTGTGATTTCATCCAGAGCAAGACATAAATGTGAAAAGACAGTGAGTATCCTTGTCCCATCTCCCAAAAATACAATAACTGACAAATTAAGGAATTGAAGACAGTGCATTTTCGGCCATCGCAAATAGCAGGATCATGGCAGGTAGCTCTGTTACCTATTTCCATTTAAAGTAATTCTAGTGAATTATCCACTAATAAGATGACTGTTTGTGGCACAATAGCATATTCATGAAGACTTGAATCCAACATTCATACAAAAAATTTGCTTTTAAATGCTGAGTTGGCCAAGTCCCAGACAAGACTCGGGATGTGATAGGATTTCTCTTTTAATATCACTGTGCAATACAAAATATCCATGGTGACAGTAAACAAGATTCTGAAGTATCTGCAAACAGAGCATAGCCCTTTTGAATTGAATAATTCCTCAGTCAAAAAA